>NC_079152.1:60854674-61157704 GCF_947563725.1 Argiope bruennichi | reverse complement strand
TTTAGTAATCAGATGAAGAAAACTTGAGCTAGTAAAGGCAACAAAATTGAATTAATTTTGTTGTTCGGAAATCATTCCATTGTTTATTGTTTCGGGAATCATTCCATATGTACAAGGTGCAGGAAGTCCATATTTCTTTCAATAAATAGGTATTCATACTTCTTTTACATGAATATTTCAAACTTCAAATCAGGAATAAATTATTTAGTCATGCCACTAAAAGGATACTTTATGAAGGAGTAAGTATTGTTCCGGAAATCAAACCATGGGTGTACTGTGCAGGAAATCCAATAAAGTCGAAAATAGATAACAACACTTTATGATGCTAGAAAACACGAATATAAGCAACAAAACATAATCGAAGCATACACAAAAACAACAATGACAGCCTATGATCTAAAGGGCTGCTATGCAAAAGAAGATCCCTTTTACTTTATGACTACTAATTAAATGTATGCTGAGAGTTATCAGAGAACAAAAGAAGAGAGAACAAAATGTATGCTGAGAGTTATCAGAGAACAAAAGAAGAGAGAACAAAATGTATGCTGAGAGTTATCAGAGAACAAAAGAAGAGAGAACAAAATGTATGCTGAGAGTTATCAGAGAACAAAAGAAGAGAGAACAAAATGTATGCTGAGAGTTATCAGAGAACAAAATTTATGCTGAGAGTTATCAGAAATCTGCCATATACTTTAACTCTTTTTCGAGAATGAACAAAGCACACATGACGAGTATTTAATCAATCACCCTTAAAGAAAGAAAAAGACATTTCTCAGCGATTTCCAGCTGTTTTGGGCACCTGTTATAAATTTGTTTAGCGGTCGTTTGGAGCCTTTCAGTATTGATAGAGTTAATTAAAAAAATTTCATTAGGGGCAGTTAAGTAATATTGGGACAACGGACAAGTAATACGTGGCTTCAAATGGGTATAACCTTAGTAACAAAAGTGTCGTTCTGCCCAAGTATGCGCGATAGTTGAATAAACTCATGAAGATTCTGTGAGATCTGATTATAACCCAATGATGTATTCGAAGCATGCAGGAACCTTATGGGATTGAAAGCTATATTGACTCCTTCGTAAGCTTCAGAATTGTCGGTAGTAAAGGTGCATAGATTTAAGTCTTAAAGCACCTTAAGAAAATGACACAGCAATCAAACAAGAATGTCATTTTCCCTCATACGAAATGCACTCTATATTTAGAAATGTTTTATGATACTTCATAATGGAACTGTAAGATATTATAGGAATAAAATTTGAATATGATATGGAAGAGGAATTTGATATGGATCAATACCATATTCCTCCTTAAATGTACATTGTTCTCTTATAGCACTGCTTGTTTCAATAGATTCTTCTTAACTGCAGGCCATTTTTTTTCTCTAACTGCCAAAATCACAATTAACACCACTAGAAAGCAAAATAATATCAAGCCTAGCATTTTCAGCTAACTATGTTATAATTTTTATCTACAGTACTTACAGATGGCATCTAAGCAGTTACTGATTTTATGATATCTTCAAATCTAGAACTGTTTTTGTACTCAGTCGTCTTTATAATCTATGCCGATAAATTGAATACTTTAAATGTCAAATATATTTGTAATTGCTGATGTATTCACTAATGAAACAATTTAGTCATTTTTTTATTAATAGCTCTTTGGTGCAAAATGTCGGCTTAAGAAACTATAATAAATAAAAAAAAAAAAAAACTAATAAAAGAAATAAAAGCATTGGCTTGCAATAAGATAAGCTATGTACAATCAAAATATAATGTTAATTTAACGAATCATGTGGAGTAATTAAACAAGGGAACGTGAAGCAAATAGATTAACATGTTTCTAATTACCATGAAAATAAATTGACATAATTACATTATTAGTTAAACTAACAAGTTTGTAAACTGTAGAAAAATCCTTTAGAAGTTTTCATTTAGCTCTCAAAATGTATGTTTCTTCACTGAAAAACAGAGCAAAAGGACTTTCTACAAAGACCAGATTTTATCGTTCCTTCAGCGGAACTTTAAGTGTTTATGTTTGCTGAAAATTGACATTTCCCGTCTTTTCCAGATATGCTTACTGTTTATTACTACTGCCACATGCAGTTTTATAGCGAGAAAAGCCGCATAAAGTGGCTTTTTATTTTCCTCCCAACATTAAAAGGAAGAGAAATATTTCTTTATCTGAAAACAATTTGTAGATTTGTCAAAGAAGTCAGATCGGAGTTGCGGTATTTATTTTTAAGCTTCAACCGAAGCTTCATTTCTCTTCCATATTCTATGATCCATTTTGCGGTTAGAATAATGACATGGCTACAGATTTCAATAAGATGCATAGTTATTTATGTTTCGAATTCGAATAAATATGATTGTTTTATTTTTTTTTCACGTCTTCCAAAGTCTTCAAATTGGATTTTTGTGCCATTTTTGCCATTGTCATGCAAAAACTCGTGATGGTGTGACTGCAGCTACAAAATATTTGTTTCTAGTGATTTCGAACGTATTTTTAACTTCCAAATTCGGATTTCCAAACGTATTTTTTAAATTATTATACTCAGGACTATATTATCTTTTTCTTTTACATTTCTTTCTACAGTACAATGTTTTTTTTTCTTTTTATAAAATGTGAAGATGTTTTTAAATAAGTCTGTGATGTTTACTTGTTTTGATTCGCATGCAGAAATGTGAAGCAAAAAATATTATTTTTTCTGTCATCTTTCTTAATAAGATTCTTAAATAAGATTGAATGTCCACAGCAAGCACTTTGGTGAAGTTATTCTTTTCAATATTTCAATTAGAATCTTGTTTTAATTTATTTTTTAATGTAAAAAATAAAACATCGAGATGAATTTTCTTACAGATATTTTACAATTATTTTACAAAATCAAAACTACTTTACGATCTTTTGTTTAATTTTGATTTGTATCTATTTTTAATGATTCCTATCAATACATCCTTTGTTAATTATAACTTGAAACGCGTTTAAGTACATAAAACACCAGATATTTATGAAATCAAAATCTTTAAATGCATAAAACACCAGATATTTATGAAATCAAAATCTTTAAATGCATAAAACACCAGATATTAATGAAATAAAATTCTATATATGCATAAAACACCAGATGTTAATGAAATTAAAAGCTGTAAATACAAAAAACACCAGATATTAAAGAAATTAAAATCTGTAAATGTATAAAACATGAGATATTTTCAGATATTCTGTAAATTAAAATCATTTATGCTATAGTGAACAAGACGTAAAAAATAATTCCATAGAACATGTGTAATATTACTTTTTTCTGAATTCAAAATTGCGCACAAATTCCAAATAAATATTTCAGGAATTGAAATCCTGTTTCAATACAGCACCAGATATTTCTTATATATTTTAAACTCTCATGTACAGGGCTTCATTTTTCTTACTTTTCAATTTTCCATTTGTTTTCTTTATTATAGTTTGAACTTAATTTCGGTAGTTAGCATCTTTTAAAAATCTAATTTTTGAACACTAGTCTCTTGCTACGCAGAAAATAATTAGAAATTGATTTCTTTTTCGTTCTTTAGTTCTTATTGAAATTACTAAATAATGATAACGAATTATAAAGCCTTTCGATACCTTATTGGAAATAAGTAAGTGGCTTAAAAATATCTTCGTAGAGTAATTTTTGCAATACTTTTTCAAACTGCAATTTTCACTAAACAGCAAAAAAAGTGATGGCCTACATTTTTTATTTTTTATTTTTATGAAGTTTCTCATTTTAAATGTTTGTATATTTTCAGGATTCTGTATTATATACTAACTAATATATTTAAATACTTTAAAGATCATAAAATTTCATATCACTAATACCTAGTCAATAAAATAAATGCTCAAACATTTACTTTCTTTCTCAATAAGCCAGCTGAAACCACTTAACGGATTTCGAGAAAATTATCTGCATGATAATTAGATACACAAAAACGATTTATTTATTTAACATAAAACAAGCATATTTTATTTAGTGCTGTAACAGACAAAATCTATCGGATTCTTTTCCCCGCAGAGATTGGTACAGAGAAATAATGCTTTGAAAACAAGTCAAAACTAATTATTATAATACGTTTAAAACTTATGATTCTTTCATACAACATTTTATACAGAATACTTCCGTAAAAATAAACTTATTAAAAAAAAGAATAAAGCACAATTAAAACATAAAGAAATTCATTGTGTGCAGAATAATAATTCTTAAATTCATTCTATAATAATGCTTAAATTTTTTAAAAATCTATCAGTTAAATCATTGTAAAGAAATGAAAAGATCCCAAATTTCTGAAATAAAAACTCTGCAGCAGTGTTTTTCTTTCGTGAATTTATACGAGATGTCCCAAGAGAAAAGTGATCGCTTTCTTCAAGTTGATAAAATTTTGCTCCTTATCCATTCTATTTTTATTCTATGGAACCTTAAATTGCGTCTCCTTATCTTTTTGCGGGAAGAGCCATCTTTCGAAACACGCGACAATATAAAGAAATTCTTTCTTTTTCTGCCCATAATATTTCAAATTTGTTTTTATTTTTTAATTCTTAATGTCGAATAAATTCATGGTTAATGCAATAATCTATGAAAGAAAAAAATCATTTTAAATGATGCTTAAAGTCTTGTGTATGCCATATCTGTTCATTACTTTCTGGTATAGAGTGAAATAATTACATTATTAAGTAAAGCTAATAATATGATATGATAATTGTATTATATTTTACTAGATAATAATTATAAGCGATGATCTATTTTTATTGGAATTTTTTTTCCAAGTGAAAAAAATTCAAATGAATTCAGTTGGAAATAAAAACTCTGTGCAGCATTATTTTCAGAAATTTCTATAATTACCTGTTCTATAGATGAAACTTAAAAGTCTAAGCACCTAAATTAAGAAAATATACAAAACATGCATATAAAGGTAATAAATACCAAACAGTTAAATGTGAATGACAAACTAATAAAAAGGTTTAAAAAATAACGCTGTATATAACACTAATATAATAAAATAATAAATATAAATGCAAACGTTGTGAATGTATAAATTCTGCAATGTTAGTAGCTCAGTGGAATTCAGAAATCAATAACAAATGGAGATGCAAAAAAACAGAATAATTCAATCAACGTATTATTGTCGGCATTAGAAAATAAAACCAATTCGTCAACTGAAATATTAAATAAAATAAGAAAAGCGTTTATTAGTAAAAGTAGGGAATAAACAGTCCAGTTGTCAAATGATATATATTTTTGCATTGAAAAGAAAAAGATGCTTCCATGGAAGAGCCAGAAAACTATTGGATACGTATGATGAAGATAACTACAGAAATTAATAAAAAATACTGACAGTCAAAAGGTTATGAAATATTCTATTATATTGTTAAACACTACATATTATAAAATTGAATAAATATTAGAATGAACTAAAATGACTAATTTATGTAATTTTAATTTAAAATGTAAAAATATATTATTTGGAATAGTAAAATATGTCCAAAAATACATTTTCGAAATTAAGAATAGACCTAACTAACTTGGCTGGATATTTTGTATTAAAATAATGGAACCAACAATTCAGTAATAAGAAATGTATTTACATTTTTAAGCCATTTAAATTTTATTGATTGAGGTGTGGTTATTAAAAATAATGCTGTTTCCCCAGTGCTTAACTTGATCTTGGTTAAATTTCTATCGTTTTGTATTTTTTATAAATTTCCACACCTTGAATTATAATATTATTATGTAAATTTTGAGGGAGATATTAGAATTCCAGAAAATTTAACTAGTAACATTAAATGAAAATTTATTTATGCGACCATATATGTATTTCAGTTATTTTATCTCTTAATAATTAAATCGAAAAATATTGCGGGATCTTAGTGGTTGTTGGTTTGATTAATTTTAATTTTTGTTGGTAAATAGTGTTGCTAAAAGAACTAAAATTTTTGAAATTGAATTTAATAAGATTCTGAATATAACTAGAAATAGAATTAAAATGGAAAACAAAAACCTTTTAAAAATCTACAAATGGGTTGACTAGTAGAGATTAATAGTTCATTCCTTATAATCGCACGGAAGCACACACACACATAGAATTATTATTATTCTTTCTGAAAAATGAAATAGTTATTTTTTCATTATTAAAAAAGTATAATTTTTTGGAATTATTAAAATGTTTTGTTACAACTATGATGAGATACTAACCGAGACATATATCAAGGTGAAAAGTAGGAAAACGCCTGTATACAAACTCTTTCAGAGATTCTGCAGCTTGAAAGGGAAATTTCTCAAAAGTTAAATGATACAGCATTTATTTTACATTGGTGTAGAGTCTGAATGCGGAAATTAAAACTTGTGCAACTCAGATGTTATTGTGAAGCATCAATTCAAGTGAATATAAAATAATTAATTTTGAGAACCCTGATAATTTGAAATTATTGCTCTCACAGACATGCACATTAACAGTTAAAAATTACAATAGAATAAAAGATGATGAAATGATATACAAATATGATGAAGTCTAACAGTGACTTAATGTGTTGTGAGAACCTAAAAATAATAAAAATTTATATAATAAGTATAATAATATTTAATAAATATATTTTGCAGCAAGTCTACAATTAACTCCTATTAATTGTTTTTAATTAGCTCGGATTCAGTTAGCAGCTTTTTTTTTTGTTTCAAAACGAAGGTCATGTTTGTTGAAATAAATGCTCGAAATGTTTCTAAAAAGAATGTGTTTTGAATTTATACAGAAACATATATTATGATAATCAAAAACAATTTAATTAAATTTTTATAGAGAAAATTGCGCTTCATGAAGCAGATTCATAATTTTCCTGAAATCAATTTCGTCTGGCAATGTTTTAGATAAATGCAACAGATCTTTTTTTTTTACTTTAAAATACATTTCTTTGTTTTTTTCCTTCAAGAGCCTGTCACATTACATTACCTTCCATTTTTCTCTAATATTACTTTTATTAGAAAAGTAACAACACATAAACTTCGTGATGCTATAGAAAACACGATCAATTTTGCTGTATAACCTTCTTTCGTATCTTCTACCAGTAACAACAATTCTTTGATTTTTTTCTTCTCTTTTTCTTTTTAGGATTTTAGGGCCTTTGAGAAGTCAATGAAATATTTTTTTCTGATCAATTTGCTGTACGTAACTGCTAACTGAACCTTTTAAAATCATCAGACGACTTTTAGGTGAAGTTCTATCATCGATGAAAGAATAAATGATGCATGTTTTTAAATCATTCTGGCTGATGATTTTTCCTTTTCAGAAGAATTACTCGAGCGCTCTGGTCTCGAATATTGCTCCGATAAGAGACTAATTTATTTTTTCATTTCATTTTCTAGTTTCGTTTTGGTAGCTGTCACTCCTGCTAGATTTTTAATACCAGCTATAAAAGTATCTTCTAACGTTAATTATTTTATGATACCATAGATGAAACATTGAAAGATGCTCATTAATTTTATGTCCGCATTTCAAACGCAGGTAATATATTCAACAGAAGAAAATTAAAGAACATTGCTGGAATAGTGGTTCTTGTGCTAATAGAAGAGTCATTTGCGAGCAAAATACAGTTAAGATCAGTATTTCCAAACTATAACATTGTTATTCATACGTAAACTTAAGTTGAAAATGTGGATTCTAGTTTTAACTTCTAAAAATTCAAGTTATTAATGTTGGCGTAATAAGTATGATGTTAATTATTGAAATTGTTTTAATTTCCACGTTTCCAGATGCATTTTGAAGTAGTTAAATTGGGTTTCGTTGGAACGTACTTTTGGAATTTATCATATTCTGATGGATATTCTGCAATTCTGTTCTGAATGAATACAGAATATTCTGATTTTTTTTAATCAAAAATTTGCATGAAAAAAACTTAAAACATTAACTCATCATATTTCTAAATTAGAGACAAAATGAATTATTTAACCGCTTACAAACCAAAACTGCCATTTGGGAATATCGAATTGAAAATGAATTTAAAATTAGAATGTCATACATATTGATTTAAAAAGTGTTATTTATAATTGGATGAAAGCTTAATTATTTTGATAAAGAAATCATATTTCAAATGTAAAATGGGTGATGCATTGAAATTCATAAAAATGGCATACATACATTTTAAATAATTTATAACCTAAAAATTAAGATAAAACGAATTAATATTTAAAAAAGTTTTTAAAAATATGTAGTGCCAATTAATCCACGTTACTAGTAACACATGGGATATAATAATAAAGCTTTTATTTTCCATAATTAGATTTATTTCCCTGTTTCCAATAGGCCACGATTGTCATGTTTTTGTAGTAAGAAGAATTTCTTTTATTGTGAATTTCCACCGAAAGTGAAATGAAAAAGAATTCTTCTGATTTTTTTTTTTGAACGAAGAGTCTCCTTCTTTTGTAGAAGAGGAAACTCCTTAACTACGGGGAAGAATAATTTTTTCAGTTATCTGGAGCTTATGATTACCGATGTTTCAGATTAACATGTATGTATCAATTGACTAAAATTTCCTCTTTGATTACTTCCACACAAAAAAAAAAGAGATTCCCAAATTAGTAATTTCATTTCTTCCAATCTATTCAAGTAGAAGACATTTTCATGCACAAAAGGAAAAGAATCACATATATCAAATGAATTTGATTCATTGATGAATTCTGGTACTGATACAATCGATCAATATAATGAAATGTTGATTACAATAGGAAATGGTAGAAGAATTTATTTGCAAATGAACTAAACATGACTGTTGTAGTTGGATGTTTATTAAACACACCGATGCATAAATGTGAAACATAATATGATAAATAATTTGTAGATGGTTATACAAATGAGGAATAAGTACTCTGAGCTTCGTCGAGGAATCGCGAATCCTTTTATGAATCAAAACAGTAAAGAATAGACAGTTAGAACCAAAAGTTAACGGTTATGTAAGGCAGTGAAAAAGTGATGACGTAAGACAAACTATTTGTTTGATAAGCAGAATGTGGAGAAGGAAAACAAGATTATAGTAAAACAAATGAAAAAAAAAAGAAAAAAAGCAACGCCATCCAAGCATTTCAAAAGATGTAATTAAACTTTCTGTACTTTTTTTTTAGTCAAAATAGACTTTACTTGCACAAAATTGTAATTTTGTGAGTGAATTATTTTATCATTTCTTATTATTAAGCTTACTTTGCTTATTACGAAGAGTGGTCATCTGTAAATATAAATTTTAAATTTAACACATAAAGAGTTTAATCAGAAAGAAACGATATTTACAGTTGGAAAATATTATAAAAAATTGTATCAAGCATTTTTTTATCTTTACATTTAAAGGATTGATACACTTAAGTATTAGGATAGATCCTGGTTTAATTTAAAACATGCATCTGAATTTGTTCTAAAAAGAAATTACTTATCCCAAAAATATTTTAAAGTCATTAAATTTTAAATACATTTAAAAATTTTTTTGCATAGTTCTAATGATTTTTAAATTATTAATATTTACAAGAAGTTGCTTATGATTATCTTAAAAAAGAGATTTTTAATTATAAAAATGCTATCTACTGTTTTACATATTTTAAAATAATATTTTGAGAATAAGACAAAATAAGTGGCAATGGAATTTATTCAATATGTCACAAGATAATAGCAGTAGTTCATTCCATCTAACTGCTTTCATCCAACTTTTATGTGACATCTAATATGCTTCTAAATATGCAATTGACTCCAGAAGACTTACAAGCATTTAATTTGTATTTGGATTGTCTAGTGACTAAAGATATGGGGGATTCTTGGCTTTAAGAAATAAAGATATTAAAATTGTAATTAAACTGAATATTTTGATGAAATGGTATTGGATAAATTGTTCTCTAAAGGCACTTTTATGCAAAGATGCAGATTTGAATTCCATGCGCAATTTACATCCAAATTTTTTATTCCTGCTAAATTCTTCTGTAAATAATTATTAAGTTCAGTGTCATTGACATGGATTTCATCATGACTTTATCATCTAAAAATTTTTGAAAATCATATTAAAAAGCGAAAAAAAAAAGTATAGAACATTTTTTACAACACATAAGGCTGAAATAGCTTTTCTTTAAATAAAAGAATAATGTTGTCCCTTGGGTGTATGTTGAAAGAAATACAACAGTTCAGTAACTCGACGAAACACAGCCGAAATGTACACGAAACAAAGAGCACTTTTATAAATAAACTTAGCACAAGCAGCGAAACATCAACAGCTAGAACAGCAGAATGTGAGAAATCGCTGGAGATTAAGACTCCAAAGATAGAATTCTCTCGACTACATTTGAACTCTGGATCACAGAATTTTATTGTCTCTGTAACATTATGACATTAATTATAACATTATGTATGATTAATATGTTATAAATATGAGCAAACATTTGAAAATTCTTCATGAGTACCAATAAAAGAAAGCTAAAACATTAAATAGAAAGTATTATTATTATTATCAGTTATTTTTATCAAATTATTTGAAAAAATAAAATATTCAGAAAATAACATATTCAAAATAAACGAAGGAGATCATAATCTCTTCAATTTTGATTTCCATCATAAACAAAGTCTGCAGAGGGAATGTTTTATTGCAATATAGGAATCTGACTTTGATATTTAGATAATTATTAACGTATTATGCAAACATCGATTCACGGAATCGTAATATTAAATATCTTTCTTTTAAATAACTTTCATAGAATAAGAACCTCTTGGAATATCGAAGTCTAATTGTTAATCATTTGATTTATTAATCAAATAAGTTATTAATGGAATAAAAGGTCTCGTAACACAGCGTTTCAAAACACCTAAAAGAGTGAGTCAAGCTTTTGTTTCTCTAAATATTTTACTAGATGAAATAAATGAAATATATATGAGAATAAATGGAATATATATGAGAATACATGAAATATATATGAGAATCAATGAAATATATATGAGATTTATTTCTTCTTATTTAACTTTTCATATATTTTCTTTAACTCTCAAGTTTAATTTGCATGGAATTTATCAATTTAAATGATGTAATTTTATTTATTAATGAGAAATAATATTGTTTTAATTAATTCAAGATTACAACTTTATTCAAAGTCATCATTGGAAGTGTATTAGCAAAGTTTATTTAAGACACTAAGAATTCTGAATTTCTAAGACATTCTGAAAAAAAAAATATCATTCTAAATCTGTTTTTTTTTATTATCTCTAAACCATTCATTAGTATCAATGAAACTTAGTTTTCTTTTTCTGAGTTCTTACCGAATTAAAGTAATAGGTCTTCAATTTAGTAATCCTGCTTAAATTCGTCTATCAAGTACGAATATATATATAAGTGTCGAATCATTTTATTTTCTATATTATATACGTAATTAACAAAACATATTTTATTCCATTAAAAGGAATCAAATCCATCTATTATCAAGAATCATCCTCATGGTTTATCAAAATATCCTTCAAGAGATTTAGGTGACCTGATGGATTGGTCACCTCAATCAGGAGGAAATTACGAGAAAACTGAAAATTTCACATTTAGCTTCGTAAAATGGGTAATTGTTGATAAAAAAATGTGTAAATAGGAAAATAAAAGACATTAATTAATAATCGGAATTAATTTCTCCAGATGTTTATGGTACCATCAAGACAATCACAATAGACAATAAACCTTTGAGTGGGTTACTTTTCTATTCCATTTAATCTGAGTGCTAAAATCTGGGGATGTAGTTATATTATTAGATCTCAGTATATAATTGGCTGTTACCACAAAAGAAATGAGCTTTATCTTTGCTCTTTGCTTTCTTGTAGCTTCGGTATGCCATTTATAGCTTATCTTGAAACAGATTGCGGCCATTAATTCCAACACCGTCTTGACTCTCCTTGTTTCGCCTTCTTATGGTTCTTTTAATGGGAGAATTTAAGGGAGTTTAGAGCGATGGGAATATTTTAAATGAGTAGGTTATATAGAAATGTTCTCTTCTTTTATGTCCGAATGTATCAATGATTTCGGCTATTCGCTTTTTCGCCATTTCTTACTGTGTTTGGTGGCCACAGATAAACTAAACATGATATATTCTAGGTGTAAGGATATTTGGATTTTTAAACTACATATCGTAAAAATATCTTATCCTCATATCGTAAATGAAAGATACAATTTTAACATCCATCGACTATAAATGTTAATATATTATTAATCTCTTTAAGTATTATTCTGTTAATTTTGTATCAACTATACATGAATTCTTTGTTCGAGTGCAATCACAAGGCATTATTCTGTCTGTTAAGATATCTTCATTGTATCATTTTAGAGGAGTTCGGGACTGAGAGACAGAGAATATGAAATTAATATGAGGTAAGATCTAATAATTGTTTTAAAAAGATGCTTTTGATAAAAAAAATGTGTAAATAGGAAAATAAAAGACATTAATGGAAAATATGGAATATGGACAATATGGAAAAAATATTCCGCATGGAATTCAAACCTTCTTCATATCAGATGAAATTATCGTTAAGAGGTTCATGCATTTGATTCTGACAAATTGAGAGTTGATTAGAGATAATTTGATTATAGCTCTAGGTACTTCAAAACATTAGTTCGAAGACTGTAGAGAATCAAAAGACAAAAATCATACAAGAAATGTGGTTTAATAATAGACATGAAATCTTGATTATTTGGCTGAATGTATCAGAGAACACTACATATCCAGCTCTTTCTGATATTTAAAAAAATACCATTTAAAGAACAGCAAAATTCCATATACACATGATTTCGAAAACCATAGTGTATAAGATTTTTTCTAATACAGTGATTTAAATTTTTATTATTTTTTATAAACAGTTTATGTGCAACAACTACTGAACAAATTCTCAAATATTTAGGTTATCAATGTTATTGAGAAAGGGTAGATTCAATTTACTTTCTCGTATATAAAACATTGTAATAAAAAAATAAATAAATAAATAAAATTCGAAATTATGACGAACCCCTGTGTTTCAAACCTCCCCTCGATTTTTTTTTTGGAATTATATATTTTTGTGAACTCGATAACTTGGAACCGCTTTGAGCTAGTTGGATGAAATTACGTAAACGGTTTCTTCTTCACATTTATAGACTTCTATTAAAATATGAACGGAATCTATTGTGAAGAAGTCTGTTTGACCTGTTGTCCGAATAAAATTAAATTCGATAATTATGAATTAATGAGAGCTAAATGGATAAAATTTCTCACACAAATTTAACATCCAAAATATAAATATGCATCAAATTTGGAATCAAATCTATCAAAGTTGGTTGGAATCGTCTGTCGGTCTGTATTTTCAGAAGCACCTAAATGTGATAACTCAAAAACAGAAAGACTTAAATATATGAAATCTAGTGGGTGACTTTTGAGTAGGATTGCCATTCTATGCTAAATTTTGGTTTTCGTTCTAAAAAAAGGCCTTAAAAATAGGCATTCGGTTTCTGGTGTTTCCGATCAGTGACCAATCGTCAAAAAAATTTAAGAGACTCTAATAGATTTTTCGCAACCACTGTTTGCCAATGATATATAGCTAATATATATTCACATAAAACACATTCATTAAGGAACGTGTGAAAATGTTTATAGCCAACTCCCTCTGGTTTTCTGTATGTTTGATGACAGCTTTTCCTCTTTGAGGAATTTCTGATATGAAACCTTGCACTTAAAAGTGGATGCATCAGGATCATTGTTTAACAATTTTTTTGCAGATGTTTACCTATTGGATCTTTAGAATCTTCTCTATATGTGTAAAACAACAGTATGCTTATGGGTTTTCTTTTTAAAAAAGCAGATAATACATTTTTTCATATTATGAAATTATAATGACTTCTAAAATGAAAGATGAAATATAACGCTGCTTTCAAGTAGTGCTAGACCGAACATCACTATCCAAAATATTATCAATCATTTCCAAAATAATTATTGGTAAACTAAATTTTGAACAAATCAAATGCTCTTTTATGTCACTTTCTAGATGTTTAATAATCCATAAACAGTAATTCTAATTTATTTTTTTTACATACACAGCAGAGAATAGTATTTTAATCAGGTAAAAATAATTACCTACAACGTATTTGAGTTAGGAATCTTCCAGTCTGCCAATGCAATGACTCTATAAAACGTAAAAAAGGGCCACATTTTCATATCTCCCTACTGATTTTAGTCATACCTTACGTTAAGTGAAACAACTTGAAAAAAAAAGCAATGTTTTTTATAATGGAAAGCTTGTATATTGGTGCATATTTTTCGTCTGAGCAGATCATGTAACCAAATGTTTTCGGAAATTGGTTTAGCAAGAACAGGAGGATCCCCAGTCGCTGGAGCGCTGAATTTTGATATAATGGGATGGAAATTCCTTTTCCTCAATTGTGGTGCTAGACAGCTTAAAAAATATTAGGACTACGGTGGAATGGACTTCGTTGCTCTACATTTTAGTCAACAAGTTTGCCTGGACAATTTATTTATGGTAAAGCTTTTCTCTTTTCTCTTGAAACTTTTAATGAAAATATATAGAACAATCTATATAAATTTATAGCATGTGGCTCTGTGACTGATATCTGCCTGTCAATTTATACAGCAAATTTTTGAATCTTTTTATGATTTCATTCATTGACGGGGATTTAGAACAATTCCTTTGACCTATGTTCATGTCATGAGAGAAATTATTTATAAAATTATTATTTTGTGAGTGCCATTCATTCATTCAATATCCGAGAGAGGGATCTCAACCATTTGGATTTAAAGCATTGAGAAAACACCTTGAAAAAAAAATACAAGAAGGAGACCAGAAAGCACACTGAAATGAAGGGACTGACGAACATTAAGAGAATTTACAATAATGAAAAGATTATTAAGTTCCTGTAAGGAAAATAAGAAAAGTGGGGAAAAAGTTGAATTCAAATATTAAACTAAAAAAAGTTCAGCTGTAGCAGGTAAGGGAATATGAAGAAAAAAATTAATTATACATAGATTATGCAAAACTTATTTGCAATAGATGAAAGGTAATACAATGCATATAGTACACTTGTATTTATATTGCTTGATTTCTGCAAGTTAAAACATGTTGAAGATGTTTTCCAACCTACAACAGTATAAGACGCCAATTATCTTCGATCAACTTCCCTTTACTCGGAAATTTATATATAGGATTGTACGCAAAAACACTCAACATTTTAAGGTAATAATGGAGTAGTTTTAAAAAATTGAAGTACATATTGTACGAAAACTTCCTTAATTCGGTCATAATAAATTAAAGAACTTGGTTATAAACATTCCAGAAATAAAGAATAAAATAAAATAGTTTTACTTATCAAGTAAAAGTTATTCTTCATCCTAGAGAAACACAAATAGCAATTTATGATGTTTTCTTGAAAAGAAAAAGATAAAACATTAAAGGAGAAAAAAGAAGAAAAAATGATGCCTTATATTTTTCTTTTTCTAGTTTCTTAGAAATGCAGTAAAGAGAAACAAGGAAAACTAAATAAGATCCTAAAAGGGTTTTATGTTACCAATTAACACTACAGGAGAGTTAAACTATTCCCAACGCGCTGTTTTTCAGTAGTTCAGTAATGTTTTACGCACGATAAAACCATTATAAAGCTTTTTTTATTTTCGGAATTAAAATATTTAGATATTTACTTTAGTGGTAATTTTTCAGAAATTTTCTGCTCATTTATTCAACTGAAAGAATTTCAGTTGAAAAATATTGCGTGCTTAAATGAATAGAAGTTTTATGCGGCACGATATAAAGGCCTTTGGTGGTAGAATTTTGAAATTTTTATTTTACTTGGCTAAGAACATTAGGAAACAATCATATAATATGTTTAGCAAGGGTGTGTCATTGAACAAAGCAGAGCAGACGAGGAAAAAACGTCGTATCTCAACATCTTTGAATTGGTCGACGCACAGTTATTTAATTTTTCTCCGCAGATAGTGTTATCGCAACTTAGATTTACAATTTAATAAATAAGGATAGAGTGTATGCAGGAGGTATGGTTTATACATGCAAGTTTCGTAGTTTTAACTCAAACAGCTTGGACTATACAACGCCAACGTACGTTCATATTTATTATAATTAATTATAGATAAACCATACTATGAAATTTAAAAATTAATATTTCTCAGCTTATATTAATTAAATAAATTGAATTCTAGATTGTCCACATTTACGAAATAAATTTTTAGTTAAATTATTTTATTAATCGTTTTTAAGTGTTCTAAAAATATTGAATTATTATTAAGTCATCAATATACAAAGCTACTAAAAACTTCTGATCTCTTGATTATGAATTAATGAATGCAGAATCAATTCCATTCATATAAACTTGAAACAAGCAAATTTCAGTAAAAGTTAAAAGAAATTTCTAGTTTCTCAAGATGTTATTTCTTCAGTTTTTTTGGGGGGTGAGGAAAATTTACATTTTTCGTTTGATTTCAGATATGTATCCGCATATTATTGCTGACGCAAACTGTAGTCCAGCAAAAACGCGTTTAAAGGCATTTAAATAAATTGCCTTTTTGTTTCTTTCCTACTTTAAAGGCAAAAGATTTCTTTATTTGCATATAATTTGCAGATTTGTCAGATGTATTTAGAGCCCACAAGGAATTTTATTTTTAGATTCAAATCGAATATTTTTTCTTTTCTTTCCATTCTATAAATTATTTTGAGGTTAAAATAATAAAACTTGTCTTCATATTTCAATAAAATGCATCTAATTTATTTTTTAAAACTAACTGCGATATGGTTTTCTATTGTATTTTTTAAAACTTTTTTCCAAACGGTCTTCCTTGAAATCTAAATTGGATTTTTGTTCAATCTTCCCCATTGTCATGCAAGAACTCTAGATTACGTGACTCTGGTTACAAATTGCGCATTCCCCGCTTTTTTAAAAATAGCGGTTTGCTTTTTCTTTAGACAAAGGTTTTAGATTTTTATGCATAAGTTTGAATTTTTCTTCTGCATTGTTTTCTACTATGTAATTTGAATTTCTTTCAGGTATCTGGAATGAAGAAAAAAAAATATTTTATTTCTGGGATCTCTGTTTTCTTTATTCGACATGAAAGAAGCTCAAGTACGAAACGTTTATTTTATTGCTGTCTTATTTTTAAAGTGGCTTTGAAAGCACAACTTTAGGGCGCTTGATAACATTTGGTTATTTGGCATATTATTAAAATAAAATTTTGATTTAATTTACCGTATTTTTTAACCACTTAGATGTTTTTACGAAAGACTCTCGCATACTCTCCAATAAAGATATTTCCATTTCTCAGCACAAACCTTGGTAAGGATCTTGGGTAAGGCTATGAATTCCTCTTCATGGCACTACTGAACCATGATGACAAAATACAAACCGCTGACGTGAATATCATTTTTCTGCCGATTCTATCACAATAATATATATTTTGGACGGCATTTCTCAGCACAAACCTTGGTAAGGATCTTGGGTAAGGCTATGAATTCACTTCATGGCACTACTGAAGCATGATAACAAAATACAAATCATTGACGTGAATATCGCTTTTCTGCTGATTCTATCACTATAATATATATTTTGGACTGCTTTCTTCAAGCCGATAGACACCAAAATTCGACACAAAAATATCTTGTATTAACAAGAAAACGTACCGAACTTCATTGATTTAAGTGATTGTGTTAAGAGTTGTCGTTTTTACATGCATGCGACAGAATGACAGATGATCAATCGCTGAAAAATTTAATTTAAATTTGGATAAGTATTATTTTGGATGCTAAAACTTGGTACCAAAGTATATCGACCTATCTCTTTGCATTTTGTTGTTAGATACAGATATTCAGATAGAATTCCTGTAAAAAGAATTCGTTTAAAGTTTGATAGGAATCTATACATTTGTTTGCGCTTCCTTTAACAGGATTCCATAAATTTGTTTGAAATTTCAGCTGTTTAACTCAAAGCGGTTTCGAGTAATCACAGTTTTGAAACGTGGTGATTCGTCAAAATCTTAATTTCGCATTTTTGCTAATGACAATACTTCCTCTATACCTCGTATACCATAAAGTAAAAAGGGAACTCTCCAAGTAATTGGTAATAACTAACCTAGAATAGTCAAAATAAATATACGTTGTCACTTTTATATAATGTTCATTTATATATATTACTATTATTTCTAACCAATTAATCTTTCAATGGATATAATTTGAATCAAATAATTTTTGTAGTTGACTGTTCACAAAATATTAAATCCCTTTAATACATTATTTGCTACCGTTTTAACCAATAAAAATATTTAATGCTGTGAAAATCAAAATTTAAAAAAATAGTCAAAAAGAAGTTTAAACCACCTAGCGTTGTTCCGAATTTGAAATTTACCTAAAAACTGCAAGTTATAACTTAATAATACTTCATTGTCGAAAAAAAGTAACTATACTTTGCAATCACAATTTTTCTCTTGCAAATGTTAATCTTTGTTTCCTATTTTCTCAAATTCGAAGTATTGAGAGAGTAATGAATTCTAAAAATGTGAGCTTCAAATTTCAACATAGCTCCAGCTCTTAAACTTTCCTGAGTTCTACAAACATATGTTTAACATTATGTCTGTTTGACTGTGAATACAGTAACTCAAAATTACTTTGATCGAAGTGGATGAAATTTGATTTGATTTGACCTGTTTTTTGCATGCATAAAAACGCAATAATTCATAAATACAATTATTTAAATTAATGGAATTAAATATGTGATCTTGTGACTACAACTGTAGTTTCGTGTCACAATTCAGTTTCAATTTGCCGACAAAAATGCATATAAATACATATTCGCATGACAAAAATTCTAGATTTCCGCCAGATATCTATATTTCGCTAATGCTATGCAAGGCGCTCGCAGTCTTAACACATGCCCACAATTTCATGTGGGAGAAGGACATTTATTGAAGATCATGTTTTTGAGTTGATCATACATTATTTTTCATTTATTTAATTTATTTTATTTAGTATTTGTTAAGGATATTTGGCATTTTTTTTAAAGAATCAATTCTAAAATTCGCCTTTTTTTACAATCAGAAAACAATCTGAGTCGGATCTTTATTGCTGTTTAATTCTTATTTCAGTTGCGATCTTGATATAAAAACTGAAAGTTTTCTACTATTAGAGTTTCGTTTAACTGGTTTTAAACAACATTTATTAATACGTCACTTTTTCCTATTGTATATTAAATAAACAGAAGTTTTCAGAGATAAATTATTTGATCCAAAATTAGCTATTTCTATACCATGAAAGTATTTTCAATTCAGTGCATTATGAATGAAAAATATATTTAAATATATTTAAATCCTTTAAATTACTGTAAATATCTTCATATCAATGCTTTACTGAATGCAAAAAATGATTTTTATCAAAAAATTAGCTTTCTCATAATATAAAATTAATTTCATTAGCGATAAAAATTCTACAAACACAACTCATTCTTATTAAAATTATTATATTGCCTTATTATTTAAAATTATGTTTGAACATCCAAAAACATTTGTAATGAAAAAGTTATAATTTAAAATGAAAACGAAAATAATTGCAAAAAATAAAGACAAACAGCAATACTTCAATTAAATGCCAGTTAATAAAAGGAAATAAAAAAAAAAATTCTTTGAATGCAAAGAATTCTGTAAGCAATTTTCAATCCTTCTTAAATGAAGTATGCTAGTAATTAAATTTTAAAAAGATAGTCTTTAGCTCCTTAATGAGATTACTTTAAGGTCAAAATCAAAGCAAAAGTTAATTCAGAAATTTGAAGCAAGAGCAACCAACCATGTGACAGAAA
Source organism: Argiope bruennichi (assembly GCF_947563725.1). Lineage (NCBI taxonomy): Eukaryota > Metazoa > Arthropoda > Arachnida > Araneae > Araneidae > Argiope > Argiope bruennichi. The sequence continues at coordinate 61,137,870 of NC_079152.1, read as the reverse complement.
GATGAATCATTATTGATAAGCTTTCTTTTCTAATCTAATATTATTTTTAATTTTAAAGCATTCAGCGATTTTATTTTTATTTTTTATCTCTCTTCTTAACTTTAATGTTCAGACTTTGTATAAATTTAATGCGTTCTTAAAACTGTGTTCTTGCATTAGTTTATTATATATATGTAGTGTTTTTTATAAAATTATTAATATAAGTATTATCGGATCAATGGATATGAAACATGATGTTTTAAATTATATGTTTATGCTGATATAAAGTTTTGGAAGAAAAAATATTTTTCAATTCTTGCTCAATATTGATTGAAAAACATCAATTAAACAAAAATAAAGCGTTCTGAAAATTTAAAAAAAAAAATGCATTTCTAACGCATTTATTTTGCAATTTTAATGAAAAAAATATTTTTAAAAATGGGAATAAAAGTGACAATTTTTTTTAAAATTATTATAAATTCTGCATTTTTAGTACTTATCTTTAAAAAAAGGAACCCAGTCACATTTAATTGTAATTAGAACTAGAATTAAATTTTATGAAAACAGTGTATTTAAAAAGGCATTTTTATCTGTGATCTCCTGTTTTTTTATTTTTATTTTTTTATTATTCTTTATTATAAATATATTAAATTTCACTTTTGCAGATAGTTTATTGATACTAGTTTTATAATATGTTTAATTCACAAAATCATTCATATTAATCATATGATCGTAGCGTTGTGATACAATAATTTAAATGAACCAATTTGTCCTTTATTTTTGCTTAACATTAATATATTTCGAAACATACATTGTTGATCCTACATTCCTGATTCTATTGATCCAAATGAGATAAAATTTGAACTACAGATTATAATACTCTTTACATTTATTAAATGAAAAAATTAGTACAAAAATTAATCGTTAAGTGGGTTGAAATACACATAAAACCATTTAACATGGTTTATAATTGTTAAATAAAGTAAAATTAAAATTGCTCAATATGTCCTCCTTAATTTTCAACAATATGCTCTTATCGGAGAACCATATTTTCTACAGATGACCAGAGTCAGTCTGCTGGAATATTAAGAATATGGCGCCGAATGTTGTCCTTCAAGATCTGGTAGATATGCTGGCCTTTAACGGTAGATATTGTCCTTTAAATAGCCCTACAACCAAAAGTCGCAAAGGGTGGTGTCCTGCGAGAGAGGAGAATGCTATTGGGAAATGATGGCTGATAACACGTGCTTCTGGGAAATGCTGCATTAACAATCGCTCAATATGAGGTGGTGCAACATCCTGCATGGAAATGATGTCTTGAAGGCATCCACGCTGTAGAAATGCTGCATTACAAAATCCCTCAGCATATTATGGTACCATTGTCCTGTGACGGAACATATTTGGATTTCTTTTGAAGTTATCTCTTCAAAGAAATACGATCCAATGATAAAGGTAGCTGTAAAACCATACAATACTGTCACTTTTTCAGGATGCAAGGGTTGTTCCTGGATAATGTGAGGGTTTTCCTCTGCACAAGACTTTTGAGACAATAGTGGGCCTCATCCTCCACAGAATGTTCCATGGCCAAGTTTTGTCAACCACCATTCGAGCAAGGAACTGAAGTGCAAAAGTTTTACGAGCATCTAAGTCCTCGTCCTTCAACAGACACACAGGATAAATATGTATAGATAAAAAATGCAAAATCTCCCGTATGATTTTTCGTAAAGTTAAATACGGCATATCCAGAACACAGGAAACAACTGGCATACTCACACTATTATGCGGCGACTGACTGCTGGCTTCCAAGAGCGCGGTCGCAACATTTTCGATGGTGGAAAACGGGATTTTTTCCATCCTCTACCTGGAAGAATGCAAAGTTGCCCAGTGTTTCCAAATTTCTGCATCATCTTGTCTAGGGCATCTGGAGACACTGAACCTCTTCGTATTTGTTTCATACGACGAAATTCCTTTAGAGCAGCAACGGAGTTTTGTTGATTCCGGTAGAACAATTTCACCAGTAGCGCTTTTTCTTGCAACGTAGGCATGACGAACAGAGAAGAAAATAATGTTCGTACAGAAACCGCTTTCTTTTTATCCAAATAGACATGCGCTGTAACTCAAATTAAGTTTCACATTTTCAATATATGCAAATAAATGCCATTTGTGTTACATCGCCATCTATTGGTGAATTTTTGTACTAATTTCTTTTTAATAAATAAATGTAAAGAATATCATCTGAATAATCTGTAGTTCAAATTTTGTCTTATTTGGACCAATAAAGAGCATTTTAGAGCCCTCTGAATTGGGTAACTTATTTCTTGCCAACCCTGTATATCTAAATACAATTTTACTTTATTAAAATATTTTAATCAATTAGAACTAGATAGTCGATAAACATTTACAAGTATTTGCTATTGTTATCGTAAATCAGCCTACATTTTTGTTTTGAAAGTTAAATGCATTCATTGCCGTAATGGATTTTCACAAAGCTTTTTGTTATACACATATGACTCATCACACATTTACCAATGATGACACGCCACATTTATTTGGCACTTACACCCCACCGTGGCTGTTGTCTGCCCAGAACATGAACAACACTATTCCTTTCTTTTTACTTTAGATATAGGAACTCTTTTTCTACAAAGACGATTTCTTCGAAATTCCCCCACATAGCTCTCTCATTTAAATTTTCATGATCATCGCCGTCTTTTTGTGAATTGCTGCTTCTATTCTACGTGATGGAGAGGAAAATCTACCTTTCATTTGTCTTTTTCATTGAATAATTTTGTTGGTATCATTTGGCATTAACCCTGTTACAAAAATGATCGTTGGTACTTTGCTTGAGCCTTTACAACTTTATCTATATGTTTTATTTTTTGTTCTTAATAATACGTGATTTTTATTGTACTGCAAAATTTTATTTCTTCCAAAATTGCCATACCGGAATATGAAGGCTGTCTGGATCAGTTACAATTATGTTCACATACATAAAGCTAATTTCCCTTATACTCATAGTTGAAATTTACAAACTCCACTATCATCTTCCCTTCTAGGCACATTTTACCTTTTCTTTTTGCCCGCCCCCCGTCCCAATTTTACACATTTAAAAAAAAAAAATTTCAGCAGTAACTTGCTGTATTCCGCTTAATTTCTCGTGACTTCTGTAGATTGTAATATTGCTGATTCATTTGATTGAATGCGAAGAGGCAACTGCAATTGTTTTCTTTCTTTGGCTTCACCATAATAATGTGATGATCGATCGTTTTTAACATAATGTTTTGCAAAACAATACGTCGGTTCATAATGCTTTGCAAGTTTGCTTTGGTTCCTGAAACTTTTCAGTTGTAAATCAATATTATCAGAAAAATTTCGTTAAAACTAAGTTAAAAACTGTACTACGATTTGTTACATATTATTCTTGCATAATTTGTTGCAATAAAAGGCTTTTTTAATATTTTGGTCTATATTTCTGATTGTGGTGTATTGTTTAGATACTGGAAATATCGTTATGGATGTTAGCAAACGGCGTAATTTTGAAATATATTTCAAATAACTGTAATAATTAAAGCATATACAAAAATAACTGAATTCCTTATTTATATTTGATATAATCTCTTTAAATAAATCGATTCTGAGAAATATTTTCCCCCAAGATTTTGATATATTTATATATAAACGTTAAATGCAATTAAAAATGTTCTGTTTTAAAAAGGAAAATAAGAAAACATTTTGTAACAAACTTATTTCTGTTTTTGATACCGATAGTGAAACATGTATAATGCATTATATTTGATATTTCTCTATGGATTAAGCTGATTTAGAATTCTATAAATACAAAAAAAGAGGATAATAAATTTTATTTGTTTTTGAAACTAATAAAAAAATGAATACTTTGAAAATTCCTTGCTTATTATTATAACAATAGAGAGAATAATTCAATTGTTTTGATCGTCTTTAAAGTTCGCTCACAATGAACGACATTTTTGATGATTTTTTTTGTTACTGGATTATAATATAGACATCCATATTTAAAAAATTTATCAAAAATGTGATGATTTATATTTTGCACTTTATTTTGTAAAGATGAACATGTAATTTTTTAGGCTATTTAAAAGTGCCATATGCTATTGTTAGCAGAGAGTGCAATACTTTATTACAGATATTGTCACAGAATAAAATATTTTTCTAAGTGAAAAAATATTGTTTTAAATAGCGAAAAAAAGTTAAAAAAAAGTGAAGCATTGTATGTTTACTAATACAAAACAATGTGTTTTAATAATAGAATTCTATATATTTTTTTAAAGATTATACTATATAGTTTTCGCAAAATCTACACAAAAGATCCCCAACTAATTCAGCTAAAATTTATTTGGTTTATGTGAAAAATTTTCTAGTTAGGGAAAACAACTCTTGACTATTCCTTATTTTTTAATTCTATTTTTATTCCAATTTTGTTGCTGTCTAATATGAAATTTCAAAGCTTATGATGGATTTTACACAAATTTGCATTCGAATATTTTTTTATCTATTGTTTGCCCAAAATCATACTTCTAAATATCGATTTTCTTTGCTAATTAATTTTCTTTCTGATTAAGTCATTCTAATTTGTTTTTTTTCACTTGCATACACTGAAGTTCTACTTCTGTTATTTCTATGATAAAATTTTATATAATTTGATACTTTTATTTTAGGAAATTTTATTTTAAGAGGAAATTGATATTTTTGATATTTTAAGCATTGCTTTCTTCAAATTCTGACAAGTTGCTGGGTTTTTTTTAATGTTCTGGGAAACATTCAAAATTAGATTTAACTATCACAATATATTTTAGACAATGATTTCAAAACACGTCAAAAGTTTTAAATACGATTGAAGTATGCATACAATAAAATTAATAATAAAATAAGCGAAAGAACTGATATCTCTATAATATTATTTTATATCAGAAGCACAAAAACTTAAATCATATTTATATGTAAATTAATTCGATAAAATATATTTTCAACAAGAGTCACTAAAAGATGTATATTGAGCTCAAATTGCCGTCTTAATGGCAAAGTATAAGGTTTTTGCCGATTTTTGCATTAATAAATGGACTAATAATTGTAACTGCAAAATTTTTTAATACACGTAAGAATTCTTAATAAACGCTTAAAGTAATAGTGCAGTATGGGTTTCCTGCTACCTTTATTATTGAATCATATATATATATATATATATATATATATATATATATATATATATATATATATATATATATATATATATATATATATTGAAAAATAATTTCAAATGGAATCCAAATATGTTCCGTCACAGGACAATGACATCGTGATTTTGTAATCCCACAACTTCAACAGCATGGGTGCTTCAAGGACGCCGCTTTCTTGCATGGTGGTGTATTTAATTACAATGGTCGTCATGTAAAGCTGTTACAAAGACAGTATTTCACATTTCACAGATGTTCAGGTGATCATCCGTCATTTTCCAATAGAATGGATTCCTTTTTAGCCTTATATCATTCCGAACTCGTTTTTCTGTAAAAATATTTCGGAAATTATTATGAAGGAACGTCATGATTTGCTTCATTTTTAAATAATTAAAATTTCAAAAATTAATTTCGATTGCACTTAGGTATAATGAAAATTATACCTTACTCTCTAAAGTATATATGTGTCACGTTGAGTAAATTTAAACCAAGAAGGTATGGCAAACAGTGCACCAACACTCATAATTTCATCTTTATTAATAACAAAAGTAGTCTTATAAGTCTTGTATATATAATAAAAATTTTATTAAATATAGAACTTTTAATCACGCATATTCTATAATGTTTTAATTAATTCAATTAAAATAATTATAACAAACCCTAGATACAAAATTTATTTTGATAAATTGGATCAGTTCCTAAATTTTTGCGAAGGAAAGAAATATTATACCGCAACAAAGTAAATAGTTAAAATTTAAATAAGCCATCTTTATTAAAAATTAAACTTCATATTCCAACGAACAAAATGGCAAAAAGCATGTCTTTTTTAATTTTGTATTAAAAAAATATATATATGATATTTTAAAAATAGATGATATTAGCTACTTTTTGTATTCTCAGGTTTCCAACAAATAAATTAATTATTTTCATCGAAATGTTTTGATATCAAATGATTGGAAGTATATACAATGCGTTTATGAAACTAGTCCCTCGTTCTTTTGATTAAATTACGTAAAACAGTAGATCTGTCTCACGTACTTTTATTTTTCTAAACAGAAATACGATGTAATACTCGATTTTGTTATTACAATAAAAAGGATAATAATTCATTTTTTATAAAAATGAATTATTATTATAAATGCATGTTTTATTCATTTTTTATATAAAAATAAATCATAATTCATTTTTTAATATGAAATGTCTGAAAATATTGAGCTATTCCTTAAGCGTGGATTGAATCAAAAATTTCTTAAAATTAAATGCCAAATATACCTGTTCTTTTCAAATACTTCAACAGATGGCGCTCTCAGTACTTCTACTAAAAATTCTTTTGAAGCAGAAAATTAAGTATTTTATGCACAACTCGTTCTCTGTTGTTAAAAATAAGTTAAAAATGAAAACAAACAAAAAGAAATGCGAACAAATAAATAAGTTTTAAAGCTGAAATATTCTGCAAGGAAAGAAATTCATTAATATTCAGAAAAGCTTTTGTCTCGCAATCATTTCGAAATGGAACTGAATCTTTCCTCCTGGGATTAGGAAATAACTTTAGGAAGAAACGTTTATTTAAATAGCAGAATCACTAAAATATAGATATAATAGATAAATAGAACTTTCCTTTTTAGTTAAAATTTTTATTCGAATTAAAAAGTGCAAATTAAAGGAATATCTTTACTTTTTAAAGAGTCAGTTCTGAAGCGTTTCTCATAGAGTTATTTCTATATTATTTTAGATAAAACATTTATTTAATGGAACATTATTCAAATTGAGGTTTTCAGTTTCAATATATCACTGAATTTATTAAAATCCTTATTAATTTTTGTTTTCCAAAATATTTTTCCACGATTCTGTGATCTGCTATTTATTACTTGACAATGAGTTGAGAAACTAATTTATATGTTATAAAATTTGGCCCAGAAATTCAGCCCATTACCCTTATTGCAAAATTTTTTACAGTTTGGTGTAGGAATACACTTCATGTAAGAATATACTGCCGCATGGGATGTGTTAATTACATGATATCAGAGTTATAATTTTATACTTTATGAGATGGACGTGAATCAAAATTTGACAATTTTTTCTTGCAAGTCATTTCTTTGTATCATTAACATCGATAATGAGATGTAGAGAAATGGTGCCTAGTTCAACATATTTGCATCTGTCAAAATTTTGCTTTTTCTCCGTTTCAAACTTTCCTCTCGAACAAATGCGGTTATCTGTCTGAAGTTGAATAGTATCTAAAAATTCGTTTGGTCAGGTTGAAGTCAGATCTTTCATTTAACACACATTTACAAAATTTCTTTTAACATTTTTTCATTAATAGTGTTAAAATTCTGTTCTCGGCTATTTCTTCTTTATGAACATAGATATTATAAACAAGAAAAATCACGTTAATTAAGAAATAATATATATCTATATCTATATCTATGTATGTATATATATATACATATATATATAAAATTGTAAATATTTTTTAAATCTTATTGGTTATTTAGATTTCAGAAGATAAATATTTATTAAACATTTTTTAATCTGACTTCACATTTAAGCTGATCCCGATAGAAAATATTTGCTATGTTACTCACTATTCTTTCACTCATGTATAAAATAAATCTTCTTAAAAATGGTGCTGTTTGACGAATTTATTGTGCTCAAACATTTATCTTCCAGTGGATTTCATACATAATAAGTAAGAAAACAACTTATTCATTCGTGCAGGGAAATATAAAAATATCTTTTCAAGTTTTGAAAACAAATAATTTAAAAATTTTTAATGTCACTCTTCACTGATAACCTTAATAAGAAGTAAAGTTTTTGTTTTCAGGTTTCCATCTTTACATACGAACTATCAGAGGCTATGGAAACAATTTCTTAGCAATAACAGGATCGGAGTTCATTTTGCCAAGAATGCTGGTTGACGATTTGTCTTGTTTGCGACGACTCCAAAGTTTTCTAGATCTTAACAATTGTGAATTCTCCTTTTGGGTAATTATCCTGCTGTCAGCAAATGGGAATGAACCGTGTAGAAATTCTAGAACCTTTGATGAATCTTTGATGAACCCTAGAACCATAATGACAATACTTTTATGAATGTTGACAATTGGCATACTTCAACATCTGAGTGGGAGAACTGGAAAAGTAAAAATTATTGATGCTTAATGAATGGATGACTTATGGGGTGTTTTAAACTATACAAATAAATAAATTGAAAATCTTTTATTATAAGGAGAAATATTTTATATTTTAATTCTTTTACGAAGAAAATAAATTAACTTAGTTTTTATCTTAGTTTGAAATGTTGTGAATTAAATCCACTGATTATTTTGTAATTACCCTATATTATTTTATCCAGGAGTAGTACTTGTATATATATATATATATCTTTCTTTTCGAAAGTTGAAAAATTGAAAATTTACAAACTATTATTCTGATAATCAGTATAATTCAATGAGAATCCAAAAACATATAATTAGATAAAGAACAGTTTCGGGTTTGTAATTCTCGTAATTAAAAACTCAATTTTCTTATAAATTCATTTGATATGTATTAAGAAAATCATTATTAGTCTTTTCTACAAATAAATATTTGAAAGTTAAATCTTGTCTACAGTTTTTTCTACTGAAATAATACTAGCTTTGAATTTCTGAGAAATCATTGAGCGAAGACACGAACACTTTTTTATTGGTATCAAATTAAGATGAAATTTTTTTAAGAATTTACAGTACTTCTGAAAAATAGCTATTCCGTAGATATATCCAAAATAAAAAGAGAATCTTCTCCCCTTAATATAGAATTGTTTAAGAGAAAATTATTGAGAATAAATCTTATGCTAAACAATTTTTTAAAACACACTTTTATTAATGCTTTAAAATGCAGATATTTTTATTTTAAATGCCTGATACTTTTTAGATTTAATTTATAATTCATTATTCCAAATATCATGAATTGCAGCCATTACTTTTTATTAAATTCTGTTAAATTATATTACTTGTTTGCAATACACATTTTAATAAACTAATTGATAAACATATTTAGATCCTGAAAAGGTTAAAATAATATATTGTCGTCCAGATCATACCTATGTAAAGTTCCGGAACTGCAACATCAAAGAATGAGGAGAAACTCGATTACTATTTTCTGTTTTACAAACCTATAATAATTCAATTTCAAATAAAGTGTGTAAACGTTGGGGAGATAGAAGCCTAATTGGAAGCCTTAATACATATTAAACTGCTTCCTGTAACTACTAAACAAATCTCATGAAATTAAGCAAATTTAATTTTCAATATCGAAATATTTTATTTAAAATAGTTTTTACTGATGTATAAAACTCAATTTTGCTAACATACATAAATTATTTCGAAATATTTAATGATAATTTAGGATTTTTGAATTGAATCCTGGAATTTTCATAGCAACATCAGTTTAAACTAACAGTTATTATTTTATTTAAAAGTTTCCTTTAACAGTAAGCAAATTTTCACATCCTTTATAATGTTCAAACGACTAAATAAAAAGGGTATTCATTAAAAAAATTAACTAAATGACAAATAATTACCATTATTTATCTGTATATTAACCAAAAATCGGTTTTCATTTATAAAACTCGTTAGTTTTTGAGTTACCGCTTTTACATATATAAACCAATACCAACAGACAGAAGATCCATCAAAAACTTGATATAGAATTAAAATTATGGAAGTATTATCATTTCCAAAATTTCATTTATCGTTTTTTTAATTATGATGTTCACATATGGATAGAGAAATGAGAGCCTTCGTCAAAAGTTTCATTTTCTAAAGAATGTCGTAGAAATTTTCGAGCAAACACGCAGGGCTGTGGTAAACACTAAATATTGAAATTCATAGATATTGATTATGTCATTCATGTTATACCGTGCCCATATAAAGAAAGATACATAGATGAAATGAATCCAAAAAAATGTATTTAAAGTGCTCATAAGAGTGGACAACATGAAGATACGAAAAACTTTTAGATCGAATTTTTTGATAACATTTCTTTTTTCTTTATGTGCTTCATATTAGTTTTTAAGACTTCTTAATTGAACTTCCAATCAAGGAAAAAATACCAATCAATCCACTTATATTTGATTCATTTTGATATTTTTAGTGTCCGGGCATTCTTTGTTTAGATTTTTAGTATGAATTATCCATCAATTCAGAGTGTACTTTCAGCAACCGTATTGATGTTCTTTGCTTCAAATTATGTCTTATATATTTTAGTCATATATACCTCATATACTTTTCACACAATACACATTAGTTTTACTTATGTCTCACAGATGAGACATTAGTAAATTAATATGGATAAAAAGTAGTAAATAGCATTTTTCTAAATTTTCAAATAAATGATTTTTTCCAGTTTCGAAAAGTTTCTAAAGATATTTTGATTAGAATGAAGATGTAATAGATATAATTTTTTTCCACAAAAAGACAGACTATCTGAATAAAAGACACGGAAAAAGATATGAAATATTGAATTTTTTAATTCACGTTGGAATCAAAAAATTGAATATTAACTATTAATAAAGGTATTAATAGATATACAATGCAATACTTCATAAAATAATAAAGAATTAATTTTCTAATTGCAAAACTTAGATGGGCAAATCTAATAATGATGAAATATTTGCCGCATGTTTTGAAAATTTAAATCATTTATTAAAATTCATAGACAGATCTTTCTTGGGAAATACCAACACACGCATTAAAGACTTTTATTAATATTTTCAATTAATATTCCGGCCAATTTATAATTTACTTCATATCACTCCTAAAAGGTTTTAACAATACAACAGACTGCAAGAAAGCAATTTAAAATTTCGTAATCTGCAGAAAATATAAATATCTTTTTATAATTGATGGAAATGATTTGCCATTTCCAGATTAATATCTGATATACAATAATTTGCTTATATATTTTATATTATACTCTGGAAAAGATTGTTTCTAATTTCAGTAAACTTAATATTGGAGTTTGCAGCAGAAATTACTTGATTGCCGTATCAGTTTGGAACATTTTATGAAAATGAATCTTCTAGAATTTTATGATGTTTATCAAAATATATTTTATTATGTAAAAGGGCTTGTTTACATATTTTACATAATGGAGAAATCATGAAACATATACATGAGCTTTTAAACAATTATTTTCTGCAATTCTATAATATTAAAGAGCACCTAGAAAGTTTACTTAATTCGATTTTTTTTTCAGATTCCTACATTTAAATTTTAGACATATTTTACTAAAGCTTTCATTTTAAGGTTTTAAGTAATATTAACGCTGCTACATCTATTTAAAAAAATTAAAGTTTTTTAAACTGTAAATCTAGTTTACCTAAAATTAAACAGATATAATTGATTTTGTTGAAAGATTTTGGAACCCCGTTCCTATTTTCATTCTTTTTTCGCCATATTTAAATATTAATGTTGAACGCAAAACAAATAAGTATTAAAAATTGCATAATTTGTGCTCAATTGAATATTAAGTATTTAACATATTTTGATGGTAGAAAGTCATAGGCCTTTTTTTCAAGAAAAATTTAATTATTTTCTTTCTTTCTATATATTTCAAAGGAATGATTTTCTAAACATGGAATAAATTTTAAAATAAAGCAGTTAAAGAAATAATTTTTCATCCTTCACATTTCTATACAATCGATGAAAAAACAGAACACAAAAACAATAAAAAATATTACAATTACATTTATTGTCAGATAAACAAACAAAGTTAGCAAATATTCATAACTGTCAGTAAAAATATAGCTGCCCTATATGGTAAGAAGTTTGTCTATATGTATAGGGTTTACAGATAGAAAATATTCAAAAGCAATTTTGCTAAGCAATAAGACAGCTGGGAACGAACATTTAGTATTGGAGTAAAGATATATTATTTTCTATAAATTACTGCTGTATTAAAAAGGCAGTTTCTCATGTACCTTTGTAAGCTAATGAAGTTGAATATTATCAATACTTATACCCCAGAGGATTTCCATATTACTACCAATGCCCTTTCGCTTAGTAGAATTTAAGAAATTTCTTATTTTGCTTCGAATAATCAAACGTAGAATATGTTTTTCGTAAACTACTAATTTAATGAATTTCTAACAAAAGGTCAAACAGTCTTGTGTATGTAAATCAAGATGGACACACAAAATTCTTTTCTTTTTCCCATCATATGTCTTATAGCAATTCATATGCCACTAAATTGTAAGAGATCTATTGTCACTTGTACATCTACATTGTCCCTGATGGTATTCTTTCAAACTTCATTAAATAGTAAAACAATTCAATTTGTTCTCTTAAATGTGATATGAAATTTAAAATTTACTATTGTGATTCTGCCAGTAAAAGCCCTTAATTCTCGATCCTTTTTCTTGGACACTGGCATAAGCTTTTATACTTGCGTCATATCTAGCAAAAAAGGGAAGTCAGAGAGACAGGAAAGAGAACCACTCAAAAGGATATAGAGAAGAAAAATGACGCGTTTAGCCCAAACGACGACAGTGTCTATTATCTCCACACCCTTTTATTGTGTCTCCTTTTTCCTGAGCTCTCTAAATCGCCCGCTTTATACTAGTCTCTGGAAAACAAAAATTTCAGCTTTGCAGGGGTGGAAAAAAAGAATTTTTATGAATCGAAGGTTTTGCGATGTATTAGGATTTCATTAACACAGAGGGAAAAAAATGCATATTTTAATCAGTGTATGGCCAAGCACTTTCATGCATTGCTATCACAAAAATTCAATGCAGTTTTGAAACATAGTTCTATTAACAAAATTTGGAGCAGATTTTATTTCTTGTTAGTTCGTATATAAATTTAAATTGTGTGTAATTTAAATTTATTTAGTAAAAATACCGACGAAATTCTAGTAAAAATATTGAAAAGAATTAAAAATTGACTAGAATTAAATTCTAGTAAAAATATTGACTTGAATTTATTTTTAATTGCTTTCGGATAAAGCGCCAGAAAAATTGTGACCTGTTAATTATATGGCTTCGAAATTCAGAGAATCATGGGCTCGAGATTTATTTATAGAGGAATTTATTTACAGGGTGGGCAAAAGGTCGATAAAAATTTAAAAAAATTATAAAACTCGAAAAATTGAGCAAAATAAAAAAAAAAAACAGTTTGTGGATTTAGCATCATTAAGTCATGGATTTTTTTTAAGATAAGAAAAAAAAAATAATTAAAAAAACATCCAATAGGTGGCGTTTTTTACATAACTGAAGAAAAGATACGCAAATAACAATAATAAATTACTTATTATAGCAATATGTCTTCCACATGTCCACCACCACAGGTGATAAAACATTGCAGGCATGTTACAAACCCAGCAACGGCAGTGTGCACAATGTCCGGCTGTATACATGACAGCTCTTGGCGGATTACATGGGTCGATTCCGAAGAGATTAGATTAGCGGGATCGATTCACCCAGCATATTAAATTTCCCCATAACCAAAAGTCCTCTGGTGTTAGACCGAGGTGGCCATGGAAACTTGCAAGATATGCTAATGATTCTCTCCTCTCCGAACTTGTGCATCAGGCATTACTTGACTAGAGTAGCATTGTGACTTGTTGCTCCATCTTGCATAAACATAACATGGAAGGCTCTCTTTTTCACGTAAACATGGAGCAACGTTTTCCCACAGAAGAGGGATTGCGTAAAAAGGGTTGTGGTGTGTGTGTAGCTAAGTCGTTTTCTTGGCCCTAGATGGCGCTACTATAAAAAAAAATGACGCTCCCACACCGACTTAAAATCGCTGTCTTCGTAACAGAGGGCTTGTAACACAGGAAAGTGCCATAAGAAACAACAACAACAAAAATCATCACTCTGGCCCACATTTTCAACTTACTTAAAGAAAATGACTTTCTATTCCGCTTTTGTCGTTTCATCACTATTAAAAATTAACGAGATTTGTCAGAACTCAAACTTTAATTTAGCTCAACTTTCATATAGCAAAAATGTGATGTTGATCTTATATTTCAGATTAATAGGCAATTGTGAATGTAAAAATCTGTTTATTTATCATTTGTTGTTATTATATTTCTAAAAAAATAAAATAAAATTCTTTCGCAGATTATCAATAAAGAAACTGTGGAAGGTGATAAGGAATGTTTTAACAAAAATAATGCTCTATTTCCTGTAAAGATTACCATAAAGATATATCCCTTACCATTGAAATTTTGAATGGCTTTAGAAGAACATAAAATCTGATCACTTAAAATGGTGCAATACCACTGTTAAAGTAACACTGATTAACCATTTTAATAAATTTGATGATTTCAAGGATAAGCAAAGAATTCATAAACAAACCTAATTGGATCAAAAATTTTTAGAATGATATTAAGTAGCATTCTTCTGTTTTGTAATTTGTCTTTCATTAAAATTAATATCATATAATTTTATAGTCAACGCCAATTAAACCTTTAAAAATAATGACAAATATTTTTATAATTATTTATTTGTTATTTGGCGATATCATATTACACAGTATTCATTTATTTTCTGGATATATTTCAATATTAATGCAATATATAACAGATTAAGTATAAAATTATACAAGCTATTATAAATTTGCATGTTTATTATTAATAATTTTTATATGTTGCTGTGTTGTCAATTCATTCTCACTTTATGATATTATCTTTCCTGAGGCTTTATCTTATTTGTAAGCTGATTTCTCTATTGTATTACGCATGTTTACTACCTTTTACCGTATTTAAATATGCACTGTTGTGTTCGTAATGAGTTTTTTTTCCTTTTCCTTTGGAAATTGTTATGCATTGGAGCTAACTACAAAAGAAACACTTTTAGATACAATTTTATTCTAACATCATAGAAGGAACCTTAATACAATAATATACAAAATATTAATAATTGAATTATAAATATTCCATAATTTAAAAAGTTAAAATTGCTTCATTTGTGCTTAACAAGATGAATTGGCTTAGATGCAGTTTGCGATGAGGAATTTAGTATCTAAAAATTGACGACGTGTTCTTAATTACTTAATTGCGCCATTTTGAAATGATTAGATGTTGAAATCGTCAACATAAACATCCAATTAACTTTTGTTTCCTAGTTACCAAGATAAAAGTAAATGAAATGCTAAGCAATTACATATTACAAAATGTACAAATAAATATATTTCGTTTCTCAGTTTTAATCTTTTTTTATGCATTGGTTATTATAAACAACAGAAAAATTCTTTGTTCCGCATAAAAGAAATGGACATAATTGGAAACATAATTATGCCTTTTTTAATTCATAATGCATGTAATTAACAATAATTTTATTTTTAAGTATTAATAGCATTCTATTTGATTTTTGCGATTGTCCTACTTATTAAATAACTTACGTAAATTTGGAAATGGAACACGGAAAGTTTTCGTATTGAAAAATTGTTCTCATAAAAGGCGGTGTTTTTGTTTACTGATTTAATTTTGATGAAGATTTAATTGCTAATTATATGTCCCTCTTCATAATAAACCAAATAATTTCTCAAAGAATTAAACATTTTTTTCTACAGTTACATTGCTAACTGCATGGAATAACTATTCGGGGCTAGACAGCTAACAAGCTAAATAAATATTCAAAAAGAAGTATAAACAATAAGATGGCAAATGTAGTGATGGTTAACTGATAATGGAGGTAAGAGAGACAATAAATTTATATAAGTTAAAAAAATATTTTAAACATTTAATCCTTTAATATGCTTTTCAGCAAAATATTTTTAGTTTCAAATTTTTAAATTATTATAAAATATCATAACTTCTATTATAGAAGCATTACGATATTCTGTACATTGTATGTAACGTTCTAATTTTCAGTCAACTTCTGAAAAATTTGAACCTGAAATTGAAGTAGAAATGTTTAAACTTCTAGTAATACATAAAGCCCTTTTGCTGAAACCAAAAACATTTTTAAAAGAATATGAGTATAGAAAATCATAAGTTTTAGCATTAAAGTCTTATGAAAATTACATAATATTTTTTAAAATAATTTATGCAATTATTTAAAGAATTATTCAACAAAAATGTCTCTGATCATAGAGAATGTCAGTTTATAGTTTTACTTTCAGACTTATTTGAATGTGATAAGAAATATTTTATTTTATTTCATTCAATACATATGTTTCTAAAAGCAATTATGAAGTCTAATTTTAACACAATATCTTCGATCTAGTGAATCATATTCAGTAAAACAATATTGATGATCCAACGTTTCAAATTTTTTGAGATTAAATCTGAAACAAGTTACAAATTTTTGAATGTCATTATTTTAGGATAATCAACAACTTCATTATTTTAGGCCAATCAACCTTGAGGAAATTTCGAGCTCTGATTAGTATTTCTGATGGAGAGATCTAAATTACTATAGAATGGAAATATTCAAATTAACATAACTAAATCCATTTTAGTCGCAAAAGTTTGGGATTTTTTTTTAATTTTAAAATATTATTATCTCAAGAATGTTTCATTGAATAAAACTCGAAGACAGAGGATCTGCATAAAATTCTAAAATCTGTTATTCTTCAGAATATTTATTCTCAAATTTCATAGAATATAATTATTTAGTTCGTTTAGATCATTTTTATTAGATATATAAGCCTATTACTAAAACTTCAGAAATCAGTTGTTGGGCCTTGATTAGAGTGGATATGTATATATATTAAAGTAAGCTTGCATTAAAAAATGAATTATTGGATAAAATCTATACGTTATTTAAAAGGTCACAGAAAACTTAATCTTGAATTTATTTTTTTAGAACATATGACATATTTATTTCATTTTATACAGATGTGAACTGAAAATTACTCTTTTCCCAACTTTAGTTTGCAATTAAAGTTAACTTAATATTTTTTGTGAGTTTTTATCAACTTGATAGCAACACGTTTATAAAAGTTTTTTTTTGAACTCGTAGCCTCATCATGAAAGTTAAATTTTAATTTTATTTTGTGTGAAATTAATTGTTAGAAAATAAAAATAAATTATGTTTAAAAAATTCAATAAAAATTTTAACTTTATAGGTTAAAATACTGGTTCAAAAGATAGTTTTTGACTTTTGAGATAATGTAAAAATCATTATTGTATCGCAATATTTTTGGAAGTTATTGCGGAAAGATGCCAATATTTCGCTTAGTTTTTAATAAATTACAAGTATAATTAAAATTTCAAAGAAACTCCTCCCGACTTGAGCATTTCCACACTGCAAATTTTTTATGTGAAAAGTTTAGTAGCTCTAGATCAAAAAGTCTGGCCTGTAGAGCACTACCACATACACAAACGCACATATAGAAACTCACCTTCATCTTTATTATAAGTAAATATAAAGATGATAGAAACACTATCACACAGTTACTTTAAAATAATTTCTGCATGCATTATCTCAAATAACTTAATAAAGCTTTTAGAATTTAGAAGTGGATGCGAATTCATAGGGAGAATATGCCACTCTCTGAGACTTGGAATAACAGCATACCGTGGAAAAATTTGTTAGAAAAAAGTGAACCTAACACTAAATCCTTACGTTTTTGGACCACATTTGACATTTGTCCAAACTAATTTTTGGTTAAGTTATGAGAACTAACTATAAAATAAATGTATTTTGGCACAAAATTTAATTTCTTAATTGTTACTGTTACGTGGTATATGAAGTTATTCTGACTTTTATTTGACCTGATAACCATCGAGGTGGTCAAGAGCATCTGTTTCCTGGAAGTTAGGAATGAGTGATAAGTCAGTTTTCTCTTAAGGGGGCATATGACAAGTATCACATTTGGAACTTTTCTAACACTTAACAAGACCACGTCAGCCTACTCGAAAAAGTAATGTGTCGTGAAACAATCTACAGTTTTTGAAGGTATGCAGAAATATATGAATAGAAACTCTTACACATATAACATTGTTATTTTTTTTATTATTGAGTGATAATAGGTGTCGACCCGATGGCGTGGAAATTAACCCTGTCAAAAATAAAAGTATCTGCTGATAATTAATTTTCCTGTTTTATTTCTGACGCTTCTCTCATAGAAGTACCGGAAACTATAAAAAAACAAATGCTTGTTTTACGAGTTTAGTTTTTAGCATTATTGAGTTTGAAGTATCTTAATTGAATAACCTTTGCGATTTTGCATTTGACATTTCACTATATTTTGCACCACTTTTGAGATAGGAACGCTAATTCTGATGTTTGCCACCAGGTGGTGCTATAAGTGATTTCTTCTAGTGCAAAATCACTTCACTAGACCGAGACATCAAGTTCTAGGTAATAATTGATACCGTTCTGAAATGGATGTGTATTTAAAGGGTTTCATTGTTTCGTAGTTTTTGTAGCAGCTCTTTATATATACAAATATATTTATTATAAATTAAAAAAAACATTATTTCGGGGAAACAAGTAATTTATAATAATGGGGAAACAATAATTAGAATTTTGTAAGCATTTTTATTCTTCATTTTTCAAGAGCAATATCTATTTTCAGATAATTTTATTCAGATAATTATAAATATCAAGTTATGTATTAGAGATTTTATTGAAATCAAACACAGCTAATATTTCTTGAGAACATGTTGGTCACCAAAGGCAGCTAGTTATAAGTAAAATTATCATGTCAGATTTCCTTAACCATTATTTAATTTTTCTAAAACGCAATATATATATCTTATTCTAAATTTGAGCAATCTTATTCTTTAACACTTTTTGTTTCATTCATTCAACACTTTTATTATTTCTTTTTTTATAAGAGAAAGAAATAATATTACTGCTATTAGGATTAGAAAAATGCAGAAACAGAATTTTTTGCTCTTTCCTTAACAGAAAATATGTAGCTGAATACATCTGTCCTCAGGGTAAAAATGCTGTAATTGAGCCATAAAATATTCATTCATTAGATAGAGAGAAATTTTCCTCTCACACACGCAAAAAAAAGATAAAAGAAATGGAAATTATTTGAAGGTTATTTGATGGGGTAAAAAATTTTTAATAGTTACCGGGGATTTTTCTTTCAATTTACTTGCAGTTTTTAATTAAAAACTTAGAAAATGCGTGTGAATTCTTTCGCATTCGAAAATTGTTTTTCGGTTGTGAGTAATTTAACAATTATTGATGAATGGATTTTCGAACAAATTAAATGGTATTTCAAAAACTGAATTCTAATTATTGCTGTAGGACTTTCATTGATATACAAGACAATTAAGGGTATTTTAAATTAACTTTTTATAGGAACAAATTTCATAAATTTCGAATTGAATAAATTAAAAAAAAAGAGTCTGTAATTGGTAAAAAAAAAGTCTGAAACCTTTATTTTCTTTTTTGTAAAATAAATATCAATAAAAAATTTAAAAATTGTCTATCATATAATCTCAATTCCCTTGCAATCAAGAATCGTAGAATATAATGTATTCTCTTTATCACTTTGAGAGACACTGGGATAGCCTCTGTCCCACCTTTTCTAAGATATTTTTAAAATATATTTGTTGTTGTTTTTAATAGATATTTGAATGTTTTTATAGCTTCAAAACGTCATTCAAAAAATCATCAAATTTCAATCAATTAAAATTATTTCAAATGTCTTGAAAATAAATTTAAATTTATGTATTTTTCGGACAAGAAATTCTTTTTTGTTTGCGGTGAAAGAAAGTGGCATTTAAAATAAATATTTATTGCAAAAGAAATCCTTGAGATTCAATGAATATATTCTAAACAAATTAATTTATCAAAATGCGATTTCTTTACTAATTATTGAAATTGTTAAAGCCGGAATAAATTTATTCCATCAATCCTCAGAGATGTGTCGGCTATCAGAAGGTAGCACGCAAAGTTTTGGATTAGCTGCTTTTAGTTTTCAAACAACGTTATTATAAATTTAGATTAGTGTAATTATAAAATTTTTAATGGTTTTTCTATAAATTGCCATTTACTAGTATTTAAAATGAGTACATGTATGATGAAATTAAAACATATGTTATATTTACGTTTGTAATTCAAAATTATGAGTGAATGACAACGTTGTTACATTTTTTTTTAGTTCAGTGAGAGTGGCATCGCTGTTGTAATTTTCCATCAATAAAAGATGTCGATTTAAAAAAAAATGGTTGTTAGATTATTGCTTTTGTTAAGAATATCTACTTTATTGCGTAGAATCTGAGATTCAAATAAAGTGACTGATATTATCAATAAGATATTAAAAAACTTAAACTTTATTTTGAGATTGATAACATACGAGTTTTTTGTGACTGTTTAGTAAAAGACGTTTCCGATTGTATGTTAAGAAATATATTGTAAATATATTCTTGTAATATATTGTAAATATATTTATAAAATACAAGTATTTCACAAAAATTAATTCGTCAAAACGAAGTTATATTCATAATAAAATGTGTCACAAATCTGAAATTATTTAAATGGAATTAATAAAATGAAGCAAAATTCAAAATTTGCATTTTTAATATTCTGAAATTTGCAGTTTCCCTGTGATTGCAAACTGCATTATTAGTTTTTAATTTTTTTTCTTCTTGAACAAAATTTACTTCTTTTTCTTGATTTATCTTGTCTCGAAATTATATTTACTTAATATAAATTAATTTCGAAATTGTCTTTTAATTAAATATAAATTAATCTCGAAATTCTCTTTTAATTTAATATAAACTAATCTCGAAATTGTCGTTTGCCGCTGCTTTTGAAAACTTTTTCTGTCTTCCGTCTCCCTGACATACTGTATTGCGTATCCCATATTTGACCGGCTGAATTAATTCCAAAAAAAGTCAGTATTTCTTTTCTTTGCAGATAATTTACAACTAAGATGGGACTGCCTTTTCAAGTAGTACTTCCTGCTACACTTAATGTTTATTATTGGGCTTTCGAATATACAAATATGCAACGGCAACGAAAAATCCGTGAAGGTTGACAAAATTTTATTGATGGAAAACAGACGGAAAGCTTTTTCTGGAGCTCTCAAAGATGATTCTCCCACCAAGATATTATAGCAGAATGTTAGATTTGAGAGTTGATTATGGGAAAAAATTTCTATTACTATCGCAATTACAGTTAATTTCCCGACGTTTTCAGAAAATGAGTTAGAAAGTTTCATGTTTACAATGTAAACCAGAAGTAAGAAGCGGTGGTACGAGTCACAGAAGGATTTCAGGGAAAACTCAAGTTTCTTGAGAGACAGTGGGATATATTTGTCCCAAATTCTTACAAGAAAACTAAAGCAGATATAAACTTTCAAGTATAAAATATTTTGTTGTCATGGCACTCATCTATGCGTTTCTTTAATGTAAAAAAATCATATTGAGACCTTCAAAAAGTTAAATTAATGTTATGAAAATATTGGCTGCATTTAAAGAACTGTTAGGTTCCAGGGAAATCAAATTTTAGAACTTTTGAAAGCCTTAATTGTCGTTCACTGCAATTGAAAACAAATTTGAGAAACAAGATTAAATTTTAGTATGATAATGTTTACAGCCCAGAATATTATCTATAAATCGCTCTCAAAACGATCCACAAGGTAGATATTATGAAACTGTATTATCGTCTTAAGTTAAAAGTAACCGAACTTATTAAGTTCAAAATAACTGAATCGTCCATGATGGCGAAGTTAAAATAACAATTATTTGTTGTTTAATGTGCCAATAGTTGGCTGACATTAGAGCATCATGCCACAAAATATTTTTTGGTGCAAGGCCAAATATCTGTCTAACACCTTTCTTATGAACAATACAGATAATGCACCAGCAGAATTCTTACCTACTTTTATAGACTCGAAAATTATCTGCATCAAGAAATAATTAGGATTTGACTTCTGTCTCTCAGTTAATTCGGTTCTACTGTAATCTTTCTTTCTTTCGCCACAGAATATCCCCGAACTTGGAATCTCTAGGATTCCTTGTCGGTTGAAAGGATATGCGTGGAAAGATTTATATAGAAGGAAAAAAATAAGCTTTCATATGGTGCACAGAAAAAATAACTATATAAAACTATGATGATATAGGGAGTGTTCGGTGGGAAGTATGAGTTGAGGAATTCTATTGAAGTTAATATATCTTGGAGATGGACTTGATTGAGGCACGAGACGAAAACTTATCCAGGGTCTGGGTCTGGGAATATCAATTTCTCGTTGTCTTGCAGGAACCGCACAAGATTTTTAATTTTGACCTTGAACATCTTGTTTTCCATAACTTTGATCCACCAGATTCGTTCGAGGTAGTGGGTGGGTTTGTTAAGATGGATAGATTTGGTGAGAGGGCAGCTAATGGTATAATGAAGGGGATCGCTTACTTCATCGCAGCCACATCGATCCGATCCTTTAATATTAAATCGCTTGAAGTACGAAGGGAAAGGGCCATGACCAGTTGTAAAGATAACGTCTAGCCTGTTCCAAGACGATGGGTTAAAAGAGCTGATAAATATTTCTGCCAGTTTAGCTGTTATCCCATTCTTCTTGTCATCACTTTTGGCTTAATTTATTTAATATACTTTTAAGATGGCTTTTTGGAGCTGGATATTAAACAGGAATACCCGTAGAAATGGCCTGTTTGGCTAAGGAATCTGCAGCCTCGTTGCCGTTATGGCCCATATGTGCTTTAACCCATCATAACTGATAGAAGATTGGTTTGAAAATCCTGTATAATTGGGATTGAGGTGGAAAATGAGCAGATCGGTTTTAAACTGGACTCACTATCGCTCCATATTTTAGCATTGTGATCGAATATGTCAACCCATTTACATGCTTTCTTAATGACCAGCAACTCGGCCTGAGAGACAGAATTATTTTCGTTCAGTTTGCCGAGCCACTGAGGAGTGAGTTGGTCACTTTGGAAAACGCAGAAGGCAAAGATGGCTTTTTCCTCGATTTGGGATCCATTTGTAAAAATATCAGCCTTGTTTGTAGGTTGGAATTCTTGTTTGAAAGAAATTCTGTCTTCAAGAAGAAAGTCTGAAGTGGAGATTTTTGTATGGGAGCAACTGATCTTGAAATTCTCAGGATGGAATGTTAAATTCTGGAAATGGCTAGGTAATTAAAGACGACGTGCTCTTAGGTAGGTTGCTTCTGCTTGCACTTTAATGTGGTGTCGAAAAATTCCTCCAATAACTTGTAGTGCTGCCGTAGATGCTTCAGAAATACTCTGGAGAAATTTTCCCTGTATCGAGCTTAGAATTCTTTGTTGCCGAGATGAGATAGGATAGGCTCAAGCTGATGCCCTATGAAGGATCATTCTCTCGGCTATGGTAAAATTGCGATGGCTCCTGAATTCTTTTTTCAGTTCCCATGTAGAGCCATCAATTATGCTGAGATTTTTATAAAAGAGAGTCACCTACAATTTGATACTGAGTATGTGTGGGACCCAGTTAAGTTCTTTGTCAATGGTAACATCGAGATATTTTAATGATTGTTAGTGTCTGATTGTCACGTTATTCCATTTAATTGTTGGTCCATTAACTAATTTGCTAATCAAGATATTGCATGATTTTTCTACAGAAATTTGAAGACAGTGTTTGTCGGTTCAGCGCTTGAAGATCAAGAGGGCGTCTTGGGCTGCTGCTATCCACTTTTCCTTCTTTTATTCAACTACAACAAAAACAAAGTCGTCTGCAAATGCCTGGAGATGAATGTTGGGTGGCCATTATTCCGAAATAATTTCATTTGCAACACGATGCCAAAAAAATTGATCCAAAACAGGAGCTTTGCGCGCAACCTTTCTGCTGTGACCAGGTGACAGTGCCTTCTACGCTAATCTGGCTTATAATTTTATTTCCTAGGTCAAGTCATTCATTTCAACTGTGGATGAAATGATTTCTTAATATGAAATGTAGCATAATAATCCAGCGATTAATAAAGAGAGACTACAACCTTACTTTCCAATAGCTTTACAGTTAGGAATTTGCCATATTGTAAGATCTCGTAAGTTAGAACCTTTTGCTATGTGTATTAAGTTTCGAAGAAAATAGATGGACCGAAATTTCATAAAGTTGAGATATTTATATTTATATTTTTTAAGATATTAATTTCAAGCTGATTTTCAGATAAAATATTTTTTGATATTTTTCATTATAGTTTTAAAATTGTATAAGTGTTATGAAGCAGAACCTGTTTCTTAAATGAAAACACTGAACTCAGATGATATATTTTTTGTTACTAATTGTTGAAAGTGTTATTTATATAAATTCTAAAACTTTGGAACTTGTATCAAAATATGAACTTGCACCAAATTAGAATGAGCATGAGAATAAGAGTAACATGTGTGATGACGTGTATGAAAGGGACATATCCTTTTATGAGGACATGTGTGAGAGCATATTATTACTATTTTTTTTTATCTTCGGAATATACTTTATTATCATATGAGGTTATTTGGAATTTTATGTTTTGAACTTTTCGATAAAAACTGCATTCTTTTATTTTATTGCTAATTAACTTTTTTCATGGTTAGATAACAGTCTAATATTGTTGTGTTCAAATGCTGGAATAGTTTTGGAAGAAAGGAAATAAATACGCCCTTGCAGCCACATAGGCATATTTAGCGATCACTTTCGTAACGTTTTCCCTTTTTCCTGACCTGGTAATTGGCATTCCGGCCAGATGTAACGTCAACCATTTCCCCACACATAGTTAAGTGCCTACGGATCTCCAGATAGAATCCTCCTCACTAGAAGAGTTATTATGTCTGGTCATTATGTCTGTTGTATCCAGAAAAAGAACCACAGATTTACGTTTCGACGTTTCAAAGAGGTCCATTATATCTTCAAGGGAGAATAGCATCAAAACATCCAGATATTAAACTTTTTTCCATTATGAAGGGATTTCTCAAATCTTCAAGATATGATCAACAGCAACCGTTGTCAATAAGTGTCGAAGTCAGGTATACTTTACTCGGTGTTAGTTGTGAATTGATAATAATTAACATGTATTGGGGAAGAGTCATCTACAAAGATGGACCATGAACTGACATTCCAAGGATCAACTGGAGACCATTGGGGAAGCATTGCTGAGCAGCTATTGGGTGATAAAGAACTCAAATGCACCAATGAGAAAATCATAGGCTTAGATTTGACGAAAATAAAATGTGGAACTTTTGTTCTGAAGAGACAGAAGATCTGTGATAGCCGTCGAAGGAGGAGCCAGAGAGATGCGGGTGTTCGAAGTTGTTCCTGATTTTGTGAGAGGCTCCATGTGATTCTTGTTTCTGTGTTAGAATCCACTTGATAAGGATCGGTTTTTGGTCTTTTGAGCTAACAGCCTGTTAGTGGGTTTTTTGTGTGTGTCTATTCTTCGATTTGTTCAGGGAATCATTTCATGATTCAACTTTCAACTGTTGTGTGAATTTTGTAAATATTATTAACTTAGATTAGAACAAATTGTTTTTGTGTACATATATAAGGCTGTAAATAAAGAATTGTTTTGTTACTCTACTCCCTTATTTGATCGGTCAGGATTAAGACATTACACTTTCAAAAAGTTGGTAAATTGGCATCTCGTGGAAGAAGTTTTCAAATGCTGGGGTCGCCGATACATGGATAATTGATGCAAAATCTTTGTTGTAATAGACATTTGAGCATAACTTGCTCTGACGCAATTTATGAGAGCTGATGGTTTAAATGACATATTTAGCCATCCATTATAATAACTGATTTGAATAAAAGGACCCTGCTATCCTTTTGCAATGAATTACAGGAAAAGTAGTTCTGATATTTTGACATTTTAGCTACTTTAAATATTGGCAAATTATGCAATTTTCTAGAGGGGGTAATTAATACATTTGGTTGGAGTCAATTAGGATTTTCGTCAATGGGAACTTCTGAAATATTTTCATTTTTTTTGGAACAATGCAAATTTAATTAATATATATAAATTACCAAATCGTAGTTAACGAATAGGTTTATACCACCTAAACCACCATTGATTGCTTTTTCAGTTATAATGGTTTAAGCAATGCCAAAGGTTTTATTATTTAGAACTTGTAATTTCAAATTGTATGGCTTGATGTTTACTAAACCTTTCTTGAGAATTATGCGAGGCGGTAAGAAATTCAACTATATTTATTTCATAATGCAATTAACCATCAGAATAATTCATAAGCTTTTAATATTATTCTCTTCCTTCTTTTATTGCTATTTGAAAACATGCCAGAAGCTATTTTTGCTTTCAAAGGTTTTACAATTTACTAAGAATCTTATAATATTTAGTAGTAAATGATCAGAATTTAAATTTGCGAAAATTAAATTTGTTTTGATGATAGATATTACTCGTGAAACTAATAAAGATAATGCATTACTCCAGTTGTATTCTTCTTGATCTAATGTTTAATTTGACTAATGATTTAATTTCATTGATAATCAAAACCAAGCAAATGATTGATCTGTCGATGAAATCCATTCTTTTGAATTAAAATTAAGCTCGGAATATTCACCTGTAATTGAAAATTTGTTTAAAACATTATATTCATAAATGCCATTAAAGACTTACACATTCCAAAAAGAATCTAACAGCACATTACAGTTTTCAAAATAACTGATGCATATTCACTGCTATCGTATATCTACATCAGAATAGCAGCCCAAACTGATAAAATTGTTATTTCGATCAGCGACTGAAACATTTAGTCTCAAATAAAAGTTCGGATAAAGCAGCATAGAACTTTCCATCGTACCTGCATACTATACTGATAGAAGCACCAATAGAACGGAAGCAAACGACAACTGCCAGTCAATTAAAACACTCGAGATAAGCTGCCCATTCGTCCAATGGGCTCGCTGCTTGCATAAAGAAGTAGTAAATTGGGCTGCTTCTTCGATAAAACGAAGGCCAAACGAAGCTATTATGAAGCTTTAATGAATCTAGATGTGTCGTTTAGATTACTTTCGTACTCGTTACCCATACTCCTTGTCTGATTTATGTTGCTTTGAGCGGTAGGAGGTTGGGGTGGTCTTCGAAACTTGATTGCGTTTGGTCCCTTCATCAGGATTCATTTCTTGGTTTCATTCCAGAGGCTGGTACTGAAGTTCCCCCCATTCGTTTATATTTCCATCTTATCTGATTTTGTGGTCGAATGCTTTGGAACTACAAAGATAAAATTTTCTGGCGAACGAACTCAGGAGGGATATTGCACGTGGGAATCAAATAAATGTTCTTAAATTGGCAAAAGTTTTATCGGTGTTGAAAGTTTTCTTTCATATCTCAAGCAATGCAGTTTTTTCCCCTTTCTAGTTAGAAAACTGCTTTACTGATGAGACTGGGTTTCATTTCGAATCGTTTTTGTTCCCAAAACACAAAGCGAAACTTTTTGGAAATTGGCTTGATTTAGTGAAGTAACGAAATAAGAAGGTAAAAATGAGATTATGTATAATTATTTTGTGTATTATTATTTCCCTTTACATAAGAAAACAAAAAGTTCTATCTCCATATTTTAATGAATCTAATAGTTATAGACACTCCTAAGTCTGAAAAAAGCATTTTTGGAATAATTTATTTAACTATTTGTCTGTGAGTGAAGAGAAATGGAAAAACTATCTGAAAGTAATTTGGCTTCTGCCTTTAAAACTAAATATGTAGATCTATTTTAAATTTAAGACATTCATTACTGTCTGTCTGTCCATGTAAGTGAAAAGACACAAGATGTTTTAAGATTGCAAGGATATATAAGGAAGTCGATGAAAGAAATTGTATATGATTGTTTAAACCATTTTACTTAGACCTCGAATACTTTTTTTATAAAGGGAGAATGACTAAAATAAAAATAACCAAAAGGAAGGATCACGATTGATTTTTAATTTGTATCCGAATTTTTAACCCCTTCGCGACGTGCGTGTCATATATGCATTACCAGTGAACTTCTCTCACAGACGGGCGTACCACCCGTGCATTTCTGGAAATCGAACTCATGGGACGGTGGTGCATATGTACATTTCAAGCTGGTACAATTTTTAAAAGCCCCTAGATGCCCCCCTGTGTCCATTACTTTTGAAATAAATATAGTTTTAGTATGCTGCTCTTCAGTTTGCCTATATTCAGCCTTTAGTATTTTACTCATCTGCTTTTGCTTGGGAGTGGGGGGGGGGTAAGGGTAATGTAAATAAATAGAGCTGGGTTGTGTAATTTTTCTCTTGATAGAATCATTCGCGCTTCTGATCTGCTTCCGAATTCTTTTCTTTTTCTTTTTTTTTTGTTATTACTGTGTAACCATATCTAGTCGTTTTGGGTTTTACCGTCAGTTCTGTTTATTTTGCGCAGCTTTCGTATACATTTCAAGCATTTCTCTTTTTATTACGGAAAGCCATGGTTCCGTTTTATTATGGCAAGAAAACACGATTTGTCAGAGGAAGAATATGCTCATATCATGAATGAAATAATAATCTAAAAAGGTAGAAAAAATGACGACGTTAGGACTTAAACATTTTTTGTGATTATTTTTCAAAGTTAGGTTTAGCGCCGCAAAACCCTCGTCCTGTGGGATGATTCCTTTCGCTTACGCTCCAGCCCGTGCTTGTGTCTAGGATAGAGAACTTCTATCCCAAAATGGTTAATATGCTTCACTAGCTTTAGTAAACCAAACAAATAAACTTTTGAATCGCTCAGTATTAGAAGAATAAGACTGCTGTATTTCTTCTAACATATTTTGTCTTAAAAATATTCAGCGTCACGTGTCCCCAGAAAGAAAAATTTACAAAATATTATTCTACACCCTACATGGGAAGAAATATACAAAAGTAATATAATAAAAATAAATAAATGCTATTCATATAACCATCCCTATAGTCTGTGTATTTTCTGTAGGCGGTTCAAGGTCACATTTTCTACCGCGTTACTGGTACCAGAAAACCAATAACGAGGTAGAAAATGTGACCTTGAACCGCTTACAGAAAATATACAGACTATAACAAGGGTGAGAAACAAAAAGTGAAATCAAAAGCATCCTCTCACTCTCATAATTTAATTACTGCAACTTTTATTAATGATTAAGGTTTCTCACAATGATTTATTCTATAATATAATAGATTTGAATACCATTAGTTGTGTGAATATTGCTATTATGAAGAAAAAACATTAAAAATATTGTAGAACGAGACTACATTTTCATTTCAGGCTATTTGAACTTTTGTTTTGCACTCAGTAGCCTCTCAATTTGGAGCTCGATTTTAATTAATGTGAAAGTAATTGTTAAATTTACACAATTTAGCTTTCAGTCAAGATGATCGACACTGCGCAAATGTTATTTTATAAAATAATTGGAGAAGTGTTTTAATTTCAAAGTATTTTTTGTTAAAGCCCTTTGTGACCTTTTGTTTACGTTAACATTAAGTGACATTTACTATATTTAACAGAAAAATTAAGAATAATCGCATGTAAAGATAGATATGGAATAAAAACTTTGATTAAACGGCTTAATTTCAAAGACAACTAGCTTCATCTGGAAATATTTACAGCGCAGTCACTTATCAAACATTTCTCAACAAATGAGAAGGAACTTCAAAAATTCAGATGCATTCAAATGCATAACATGAACATTGAGATGAAATATGTAAATAAAATAAAAATTGTGGCATCAAAAATGTTCAAAATATGTAAAACTAATCGATGATGCTTACTAAAAACTAACCGAATTTAAAAATAACAAAAACCTAGATTTCGAAAATGAACTTAATGATCAAATTACATATAAAATATATATATTTCAAAATTTTCCTCTGATAAGTAACAGATGCGCATCTTCTACTATTTTTGTATATGTAGAAATAAATTTTGGTCTGAAACTTGATTCAGATGGAAATGAGAAGTAATTTGAGGAATTTTTGTAATAAAGCCTTAAATTTAAAAATGAAGACTTCATCACAAATTGTACGAACTTTTAATTGGTAATCTTAATATTAGGAGCATTTCGAGCTTTTCAGTTCTTATTTAAAGAGTAAATTGTGATCAAACTAATAAGCTTCTTTACTGTGACAGATTTTTAAAAATTCTGCCTGTGTTCTTTTGCTGAGATGTTTTCTGTCTTGATTCAAAATATGTATAGCGACATCACATTTCATATTAAGTTAACAAACTTAAAATAGCTGATAATGTAAATTACCATATTTAACAATGATTCTTTCAAAGATATTATTTGTAAAAAAGTAGAGTCTAAAATCTGTTTATTATTCATTGTATCTATGTATTTGAAGTTTACTATTATGACAGAACTTTTAAGAAAGGTAACAAAACAAAATGT
The DNA here is from genome assembly GCF_947563725.1 of Argiope bruennichi. Lineage (NCBI taxonomy): Eukaryota > Metazoa > Arthropoda > Arachnida > Araneae > Araneidae > Argiope > Argiope bruennichi. The sequence goes on along the minus strand of NC_079152.1, from coordinate 61,107,451 downwards.
ATCCGTAAAAAGAAATGGATGCACTAAAAAGTAATGATGTTTTTCTTTTTTCGACGATTAATGAAAACTAGTTTAAGTATTTTTATTTTATTTTGTTTAATGCCTTATTAAGTAAAATATATTGATAATAAAAATGCAATTTGATGAATTAAAATTTTCGAAAATGCATTAGTTCCCCTTTTAGGAATCGCAATATTAGATATATAAATTTGTTATATTTGAGTTATATTTTATCAAATAACCATTTAGAATATTTTGTAGTTTAACAAGAAACATATCCTCTTTCAATTTACCAAATTTTACAAGAAGAAGTAAAAAAATTGTACATTTCACAACCAGTATGGGATATTACGGATTTCTTTCATATCCTGGTTTCATAGACCAATTATCATGTATCAATGTAAAAAAAAGAAAAAAATGTTATATTCATTGTCATTTGAGAAAAAAAATTTTTTTTTTCTCCTTATTGCAAAATTTGGAAAATTGGCTGTGCTTCTTTTCTAGTGACCGATTTAAAATTTTAATAAGAAGGAATCTAAGAAATATTAATAACATTAATTAGCCATGTAATTCATCTAATTATCAAACAAATCTCAAGATAATTCAGCCTTATCTAATATAGATATATGATAAGGGTTCATTTAGGAAAACATTAAAGAAAAGTGCAGATTTATTTGGAATGTTCTGGAATTATATGGCATGTGTCTGCACCTGTTATAAAGTGATATATAAATGTATACACTAATTTCTTGTTTAATAAAGAATTCTTTTGTTATTGAATGTTACCAGAGTCATGTATCTATTTAGAAAACAACACGATAGCACTGATTAAGTTTTTAAAAAATATGAAGAAAATTATTTTCTAAAAAATAGTATAATTGGTTTCAAATTAAAAATAAATAAAATTTAAAATCAGGACTTTTCAAACCCCCATGAAATCTCGGAAAAAAATATTTAATTGAAAAACAATCTAATTTAAGCAATTTCATAAAAACTTTATCTTAAAATGATAGTATTATCTCAAACATTCATTTTTTTTCATAAGCTTATTATAAAAAAAATAAATCTAACTTCATTATGTCACAAATAAAAATTCGTTACATATTGAAAACAACCATTAGGAGACTAAGAAATTTATTTTTCAAGAGTAATTTTTGATATCGTGTATGAAGAATGTAAAAGAATAAATTCTCTTCACAGAAATCTACTATACAAAATACGAAAACTTTTTAAATGCAAGTGTGTAAACAGAAGCTCTATTTTAATCGAATTTAAATACACATGAAAGAATTGAAGAGTCAACTTTAATTTGACGCATCGTTGAATCAGAGTTTACTCTTTACTCAGCAGTTAAAAAAATATTACGGAAAGGCAAATGGGCATGTTAGTCAGGCAATAAATAGTTTGTTTCTTTTATTTAATGTTTCCCACTTTTAACAATAACCTATAAATCAGGTATTTATTATTTTATCATATATCTTTTCGTTTAAGTGAATATTCTGCCTTCTACCTGATTTCCTTTCGAAGACATCAAAGGGTTTAGATGCATCGTTACGGAACAGTAAAATTAATCGTGTTTAAAATTTCGTAAATTATAAGAAACTATTTCGAGCTCTGAGAGCCCATTTTGCTTTAAATTATTTATGAGAAATGTAGCGCCCATTCATATTTATTTTTAGATATACCTGTAACTGCTATATAATTTTTGGTTGAATATTTTCATTAAGTATGAACCTACGCAATACATTTTCTCAGATAATTAATCGACAGCACTATGTTGATCTGTATTGTGATATAATAAATATATCTAAATATTAAACATTCATATTGTGTAATATGTTAATATATAAATATTAACATATTATAAAGCATTCATACGTATAAATGCATTAAGAAATAGAAATGTATTAAGGTACTTGTAAAACCGCTTTTAGTTAGACTGTGCATTGAAAATATAGCAAGAAATATATTGATGTTTAATTTCACTCTCAATTGATAAATTTATTATTTTAACTGATAATTTTCAGCCGTCGTTTATTCTGTAGAATTCTGTAGAATAAACGACGGCTGAGAAAAGCGAAATTCTGATTTGATAAATTCTGGATAAACATAAATATTCCCTTTGATTGAATGTGCACCATATAAATGAACCAAAAAAGGAATTTTTGATTCATATAAATGAATCGAAAAAGCAATTTTTTTTAAATTGAAAATTGAACTAATCATTTATTTCGTTAAGTTAGTTACATGCGCATTTGTATTTTAATTTCACCGGTCAAAATCTGAAATGCTCTTTTTATTATAAGTATCACTAAAAACAAAAACCTTTTTATTTAATGCAAAATATTAGAAGCAAAAAGCAAGACAATCAGATATAGTCTATAAAATAGAAAATTTTTGCATCTTAAAATTTCATAAAAACTCTTTTATTAGATAATACCTTGGAATATATGAATAATAATATTACATTATAACCGAGTATGATGACGATTGCAGACATGTCATATTTTAATTTTAAACAATTTTTAATTTCATGGTCGCATGAACATACAAGGCAAGCAAGTAGAGACTTGGGAAAAATATTACTCATGCAGCAGTATTCATAACAACACGTCATTGACGGATTCTTCGCCAGATCTGGATGATGTAACAGTCTTTCAAAGTTGCAGTTAATAACAAATATCACGAATCTATGAAATACAAAAAGCAATTATGAATTGTAATTTAAAATGACATTTTATACTGTATAATTTCTACTGATGTTATTCGACTATACTCTATTTTATAAAACACAGAAACAATATTTTTCAATGTGTGTTAAAATTTTTAGTTTTAAGTAGATGATTAAGTTACTAATAATAATTTTGGTAAAAATACAAATATTTTTTATTCAATACTCCTTATTTCTGAAATTTACAGTATAAAACAGTGTGCATTTTATTTCTTCGTTCATTACTCGGAAAGTTTTAATGATTTTTATATTTGCGTAATTTACATTTTAATGCTGTTTTACGTACATCTGTAATCCTACGTACATCTGTACATCTGTAATTCTACGTACATCCTATTATCTAGAATTCTAAATTTTGTTAAAATATTTTAACAAAAATTCTCGTAAATTAAAATCTTATGCACATGTTTTCTGTTCAGTTTAGGTATAATAATATTCGCATGTGCTTTGTAGTTCCTGAATTACAGAATAAAGAATTTGCTCGTTTTGAAATATTTTACAGTATATAATGCTTCAAAAAGTGAAAAAAATTAGAATTTTACGTTATTTACAGATTAGACTAAAATATGGCACATTTCTTAATTCAGAAAATATGTAATATATTTCTTAAGATATCTGTGGAATTTTCAATACCTCATTTCATAAACATCTAAATTAGAAGTGTTTTATGTCTCTTTTTTGGTCCCAAAAATTTCTTCATATCTTCAAAACATATTTGGTTTATATACATAACATATATATTTTTGGTTCAGGGCTGCTTTTTTTAGTGAAACTCTTTCTAGAAAATTGTTTATAACATAATCACATAAGTACAAATATAATCACATAACTTAACTTTGTTGTTAAAGTTTTTGATGAAAAAGGAAAAAAGATGGAAGAGTGAGAAATCCAAACAAGTTTCGTTTTTACATTTGCAGCTCTTATTTATTTATCTGCTGTTAAAGTCATAATTAGAAAATCTAACAGTGCTATGATATTACCTCAAAAATTTCCTAAGTATCTTTCAGATGTTTTGTCAAATTCCAAAAAGTAATTTTGTAAGGAAATTCATAAAACCTTTGAGTTTAAGAAATTTGTTCAAAAGCATTGGCGTTAGCGTTTATTGTTCTTTTATCTTTTTATTAATCTTATCACCACTTAAATTTTTAGTAACTGCATTACATGACATTTATTTGTATTGTAACGTTTCCCCGTTCCCTCACGAGATAATTAGCACTTCCGCCAGATGTAATAACGTCACCTGTTTCCCCACACATTGCTAAGTGCCTCAGGACCGCCATATAGGGATCCTCTTCGCCAGGAGTTATTTTCTTTTTGTCATTTGTCGTATCCAGATAAAGAACAGTCTATGTGTGTTTCGTCGTTTCAAAGAGATTCATCATATCTTCAACGGAGATGAATGTCAAAACATCCAGATATTAAACTTTTTTCCCTTTATGAATGAACTCCTCATATCTTCGAGGAACGATCAATCACCAGCAACCATTTTCATTATAAGTGTGGAAGTCTGGTGGACTTTAGCCGGTGTTAGCGGTGAATTGAATATAATTAAAATGTATTCGGGAAGGGTCAGCTACAACGATGAATCATTAACAGACATTTCCACGATCGACTGGAGACCATTGAGGATGCATTGCTGAGCGGCTATTGGGTAACAAGGAACTCAAGTGCACTAATGAGAAAATCAGAGGCAGGGATTCGTCGAAAATAAAATGCGGGAGTTTTGTTTTCAGAAGAAAAGAGCAGTGAGAGCCGTTTAAGGAGGATTCGGTGAGACGTGGGTGTTGGAAGGTGTTCCTGATTTTGTGAGAAGTTCCGTGTGATTCGGGTTTCTGTGTTAAGATCCACCTGATAAAGATCGGCAGATCTATGAATCTGCCAATGAGCTAACTGCCTGTTAGAGGTTTGTGTGTGTGTGTGTGTCTGTGTGTGTGTGTGTGTGTGTGTGTGTGTGTGTGTCTGTGTGTGTGTGTGTGTGTGTGTCTGTGTGTGTGTGTGTGTGTGTGTGTGATTCTCCAAATTGATCGAGGAATTGTTTCATGATTAACTTTCAACTGTTGTGTGAATTTTGTAAATAATATTAACCCAGATGAGAACAAGTTATTTTTGTGTACATATAAGGCTGTAAATAAAAGAATTGTTGAGGAATCGTTAAAAAGAATTTTTTATTTGATCGATCAGGATCAAGATATTACAGTATTCATATACGCATATATAGCCAGTTTAATTCTTAGTAACTGAAAAGCGAATGATACCTACAAATGTAATAAAACTTTGATGAACTGAAGGATGAGCAGTGATATTATAATTCTGACACTGTCAAAAATTTTTTTTATCAGAATTGAAATAAAAAGAGGGAAATAAATGTATGTTTATGAAATACAATTTCAGCGCAAGATTTAAACAAACAAACAACAACAAAAAAAAACCTCTTGACTAACTGAAAATAGAAATCCAAATGCTTTTCCCTCTGACGCAGAAAAACTCGAAACAAAACTCATAAAGGTGGTTGTGTGCGTGCGGAAACCGAAAGCAGTTCATACCAAATTGATTAAAATAACTTTTTTTTTTCTGTCAGCGGAGAAATTTATTCAGTCGTCATGAATATTTTCGTTGAGGCATGCGGCTTGAAATGGAAAGTTAATCATATTCAAAACATAAAACAAAGCTGCGTTGTTTCCTCCAAATTTATTTATTTGCTTTGATAACTGCTTATTCTTTCTGTCTTTCTAATAAAACTGTTTTCATTTCACATTAATTGTTAATATCTGAGAAAAATTGTAACTTTGAGACTTGCATCTGTTTAATAAATGCAAATCTTGCTTAGTTTTCTCTTTGAATATTATTCAAGTCGTAATCATAACAAATAATTCGGTATTAATGAATCTTGCATAATATATCCAAATACGATTTTGACATACGGCGCTCGTTTTTCTTCATTCTGGTAGTTGCATTGCTTTATTTCAGTGTATTCATGTTGTATTATAAAATTCAAATGCTTCTTGCATATTTACAATTTTTATCTTGCAAAAAGAAAAAGAAAATAATATCACAATATACAACTTTCAGAATTTTGTTTGATGGTATCCGTTGCTGCGTGAACGTGAGGTCGTTTGAATTGACTATACATTCTCTAAATGTAATTCTCTAAATTCACTATACATTCTCTAATTTAGAGTTTGCAAGATAAATTTTTCAGAAAAAAAATTTATTATTCAGACTATATTATAGTTCCGGAATAGAAAAATATTATACTCATGCATTAATATTCAATTCTTCCAGATTTCTTTTTAAAAAGTATATGCAATTTGTTATATGATTCATATGGCAAAAATTTAACTTTTGAATCTAAATGATGCTCCTTGTTCTATTCTTTTTCTTTAAATGAATTTATGGTTGTTCTAGCTTGATTATTAAGAATTTTTGTTTCATTATTAAAAAATTTCAAAGCAGAAAAGCCAGAAAAACAATGGTTAGGCCCTTCACAGAAACATTTGTGGTTTGAATCCCTGCTTGAAGGTGACCTTTGATAATGTCTTCAGGTCAGATTCATATTTTTTCAATCTGATTCTCATTTATTTATTCACTACAAGCTTCAGGCTTTTCCTACTTTGAATAATCTGTGAGCAATCATTTATGTTTTTATATGTTGCGACATTGACACGCTTTCATTTTAATGTTTTTTCATTAGAAATTTTTGTAATAATTTGAGTCATTTAATAGGTTTGTTTCATTTTTAATTTTGCTTTTAATAATGTTTGGATTTAAGAGTAATTTTTCTCTAAATATTTGCTTATATTTAAAGAAATATAATTTAAGAAATAGTTCCAATCATCGTAAAATTCTACCATGAGATCTGGTTGATATTTCAAGATTTCTAATCTTCAGTTGTTGTTTTTTCAAGCATTCAGAAATGAGTTCATCCTTACTGAAAATGTAGGATATGTTGAATATGTTCAATCACTTCCTATACATACCACACTATCCAATTATGAGTCTTTTTGTAATGTTTTGCTTACAACTTCCATAAAGAGGTATCTTAAAGTAGATATTTATAACATAAACTGAAGTATTCATATAATAGGAACCATTCTTTATTTATCAAAAACGAGCATTGAATATCAGGTGTTGATCTCTTGAGAAATGGATTTACTGAATCGTATTTTTTTTAAAAATTTGAAAGTCAAAATTCAGAAATCAGTCAATACCGTCTCCATAGTAAAAATACTAATTGAAATTATAAAAGCTCAAGTAACCTCTTAAATTACTAATCCATCGATTATTCTATGAATGGTATTTATGAAAATATTGCTGTAATTATTAATATGAAAATAGCATTATCTATCTAAGAATTAATGAGAATAATCAAAACAATATTTTTCGTATTCCTTAAATAGATTTCATTGCAAATAGGGAACAAATCGAGTTTTTAATAAATATAACTCTGCAAAAACAATCGAGAAGCTGGTTGATTATTTTTAAATGTTCTTAGTTAATTTCGTTCTTGAATTTTGATTGAATTGGCAAAATTTTCTTTTGGGGTTTGAAACAATTGATGGGGAGGTAAAAGGAGAAAATCTATTATAATATAAATATTCAAAAAAATTAAAACTCCAATGCTCGAATTCAACAGCATTTGTGTAAGTTCAAAATGATATGATGATGCAGTAATTTAATCAAATTATTTCAAAATAAACACATAAGCGAAGTAAAGATGTTCAGTATAGTATAAAAAATGTTAAGCATTAAATAATTTTGCCTGCTATCTAGCCAAAAACTCAATATGCTTGTAGTAGTAATTTAAATTTAGTTAGCTATAAAATCACTTTTTGCTTAACATTTGACTTTATCAAATGATACTTATTATCATGTGAGAGCATGATGTTGTTTTGGTTAGGTGGTTTGGGAGCTAGAAATCACGTAGGAAATGAATATTGAAGCTCGAAATAAAGTAGACAATGAATAAAGCATAAATGGCAATTTCATCATCATCTTTTAATCGCATATATTTTTTTACCTGCTTTTACCAATATTGCATTATTATTATTTATGTTTCTTTGAAAGCAGATGCGTTTTTAAAAGATTGACTTAGAACTATGACATTGTAGCTGTTATTTCATCACAAAATCGGTCGAGATCCAAAACTTTGTTTGACAGCTAGAAATATTTAAATAAAAGTTTAAAAAATTATATATATATATATATATATATATATATATATATATATATATATATATATATATATAAAGAGAGAGAGGGGGGATGGATAGAGACCTATAGAGAAGTCTCGTAATTGTTTCAAATCGTTTTAAACTGGTTAATGACTTAAATTAATTAAGACAAATAATGACTTAAAAATAATAATGTTCTCACATGATAACTTGAAATTTGATGTTGAATTCGCAGATTTCATTTTAATTTAAATTTATTTATAATATTATGGAATGGTTATTGCATTTATTTGATATAAAACAAAATATAAACAAACATCTTAAGAAATAAGTAGAATAATTGCTGTTCTCTTCTTCTGAATTGTACTAGGTACTTTACTCCTTCCCTGGATATTCCTTTGGTTGTCTCCAAACAGAGCGCTTGAGCAGCAAACCTTTTTCAAGAAGACCGAGGTAATTAAAAGTCACAAATAAAAATACCTCTGCAACACTACCCGAGTAGTGGGGCAATTACTCCTAACTGACACTAGTTATTTGTGCCCACGAATGCTTACGTTCACATAATGCTCTCATTAACAGCATGGAACGCTGACTTGCTTGGAGTAGTATTTTACCGGTGATATAACTTGAGCGAGAAAATCTGTAATTCTTTTTAATTAGTGGGGAAAAGTGAAAGTTTTATGGTGAAGCTTACTCGCCCTGAGCGCTTCACCTGGAAGTCTAGAAAAAGAATTAAGAAAATGGAAGTCAAGATATATTTCACGCCCTCTCAGAAATAGTCTAACGCGTGCAGACGATTTAAAAGATTCGTTTTGTAAAATCTTAGAGAGTGTACGAACTCTTGTCTGAGAAAAATAATTTATGAAGCCGATTATTTTTACAGAGTATTCTGGTTCATGTCTTAAATTTTCAGTGCTGTGTTTACTCGGAATAATAGCACAATACTATATTATGTAAGATCTAGAATTTAAATGATATCAGGAAATTAAATTAGTTTTACAATTTGTTTCCTCAACTGAGAAATGGGTCTGAGAAGAAATTATTACGAAATATATTAAATATATAAAATTAGTTGATGTAACTTTTGTATAAGAGTGGAAATTAGAGACAACGAGCTTTAAATTTTAGTACAATTAAGAGAAATTTAAAAATTTTGTTTTTAAAATTTACGATGTGGATTAAATGGCCAAACTAACATGTTTTAGTGCATAAAATGGTACTAAATACTACTCCCTTTTAAAATGGCTTTCCTCATATCTGCAGAATGCACTCTTTTGAGTGGGTTTAGTTTAGCTTAGTTATATTAATGTGCCGTTTTAAAGCAACACTACGGCTATTTTGAGACGGACCTCGTAATTTTGTACCGCGGTCAGAAAACGAGGACAACACCTGAGCTGGCACCCTCTCTCCAAACTTCCACGCCACACCATTGGGCCCTTTTGAGTGGGAGCAGGAAGCAGGTAACATTGATATGGGATAAGTGATACGTAAGTGTGAATATAAAGACAAAACGTTTATTATTATTTTTTTTTTGAAAATAAACCATGATAGTAGATTTTTTTTACAAAAATAAGATTTAGCTTATGATAAATAATACGTATAAAAAGCGTCTAATCTTTCAACAGCTCCCTTTTTTTTTACCAAACTCCCACCAGCTAACTTTTTTAGTTAAAACGTATATACAAACCACTCTATGCGCTAAATTTCTCAACATTACTATAAAATAAATTCATCCAAAAGTATCGTTTATCTGTTCAATTAACTAAAATAAATATTGAGGTTTTAGTGATTTTCGTTCGTTTTCGTCCAAATTTTTGCCAAAATATTTTCTTCCATCCATTTGGCATATAAGTGTTTATTTACCCGAATAATCCTTGTTTCCGTCGGAATCTCCCCTGGAAATGGGCCTAGGAGACTTTACTAAATGGGCTGGCATTTTGTCCCACAGCCAAAGAGATAAAAGCATTATAATTGAAGAGAAATCCAAAGGGCAACATTGGAAGAAGTTCCGAATGAGCCTAATATGGAAAATTAGATATACAATTTAATTATTTCGAAATCATTCTTTTTAAAACATAAAGCTTTCCTTCAAATTCTATATTACATTTTACATTAATTGAAATGATTTCATTGTTGGTATCGAAAGAAATACGATATAGGACAAATCTCTCTCCTTTATTAATAAAAGTATTTTGGTTTATTTTAATTCAGTGTAAAAAATGTGCCATCAGAAGATTAAGAGTAGTTTGGAACGAATTTTTTTATATTGTTAATTACAGTTGGATGCTGAGAATGAAGCCTAAGCTTGTGTGAACTAATCTCATGTTCACAAAAATAAGCTGAAATCCTACCATATAGTCAAATAAATAAACAATGAAATAAATGAGTAAATTGAATAAATTACTAAAAAAAATAATGAATAAGTAATTTAAATAAATTTTTATTTATTTATTAATTATTCTTCGAAATAATGCTATGAACTGATTTTATCAATTTTTCGTAAAGTGTGCGCGTTCTCGACCTGTTGATATTATACTTCTTTGTGCAGATACTACTATTTATTATATAATTTTCATAACATCATTTACATTCATTTTATTTAGCATGTAGTTAGCATGTTCATGCAATGTGTAAATCATTGATCACGCCCAGCTATATAGTCTACGAGAAATATTCATTCTAATACTTCTCATAGATTATATAGTTGCGCGCGATCAATACAGGGATATGCACAATTAACCCGAAGGGGTTAAATATAATTAGAAATTATAACACGTAGAAATTCTTGCTACCGAATACCAGCAAGCTTTGTTGACTAATGTCCAGTTTAGACAAATGACTTGAGTCGTCTTTGCTTGAGTAACTACTATCTGTTAGCGATTTATACATCTCCGCACGCAAGAAATAATTTTGTACAAAATTATTTCTTTTATCACTCATGGGTGATAACAGTAAGTGTCATTTCCATACATAAGGTAGTGTAATACTTATAAAGTTTATTAATAATTAATTACTTAACGCAACAAAGGACGAATTACCAAAGAAATGATTCGGTTGTATGTTTTTATTTTCTTCCCTATAAAAAAACCCATATCTTTCACAGAATAATTAACAAGATTATGAATTGGTGGGTATTGAAATATATCGCAACATGTTTTTTGTTTGTGCCAGGTGGAGTTTCAGTATTCGCTGTGCGAGTATTTCGTCATTAACTCAACACACCATGCAAAAATCATTATGGAAAAAAATATGAGAATCGCTGCTTTCACTTCAATTCTAAGATTCGAAAAAATGTTTCTATATTAATGAGCTCATTCGTTACGTTGTTTATTGGATTTATTAAAATGCATTCAACGGATTTTAATAGGATCTTAACTGTGTTTTATTAATATCTTTCTAACCCATATTAACAATTTTGAAAAAGATTTTGTTGGAGTTTATGTATCGAGCATTAGAAAATTCATGAAAAGTTGGTGAACCACTGGCTTTATAATACAACTTATTTTGATCCTTATCTCTATTATGTCCATATTATTTTGGATCATAAACTTCAACTTTTATATGTCTAATGCATTAATCAGTGATATCTATTAATATTTAATTTTGAGAAAAAAAAGTGTTGTTTAAAGAAATTAGAAAATATGCATTTAATGCTTTTCTCGGTAAATGACTATCTTATTGCAAAATGTGATATGTAGAAATTAAAGGAAATCGTCGTTATATGGCACACCTTTATGGGAACAATAAGTAAGAAGCGATCAAATTATGCTACAGAATTATTTCGGGCATTATATATAGGAAGTATAATTAATTCCTAAAAAATTAGCGGTCATAAATTAGCTGACTGGTATTTAAAATGGCAGTGTATTTAAACAATCTCATTTTACTTTCAAAACAACACTTACAATAAAATATAATTGAACAAAAATAATGTAGGCTCCAAATAAATGAGTTGCATTATGAATGTTAAGAATTATTAGTAAAAACTGAAGCCACCATTATTAAAAACTCTTAAAACGAAACATTTCGACATGAATTCATTGAAATACACATGACAACCAGTTTGTCTTTCCAGAAAGAATTATCTTTTCTTATCTCGAAAAGAGGTATCCCTCCATCAAAGAAAAATATACAGGAAATGGCAAATAATTTTAAAAAATTCAATATTAATGCGACAGTTTTATGCACAGAAATTACATTCAGCTTTGACTTGTCTGAACAAAAACTCTTCCATTAGCTTCTCCATTAAGAAATTTGTTAATGGGGGTTTGGACAAAGGACTGCCTCAATCAGATAATTTCTTAAGAACCAGTGCCAGCAGTCAAAACTAATTAGTCTTGCTGACTTTTTAAAATATGAAAACATATCATTCCTTTTGAGGACGCATCAATTACGACTTGATTATTTTTGCTTTTACCTGTTCATTTGGAGAATTCTTTGTTCGAAACAAAGAGACATCATGAACAATGATGTTGAGGGTTCGCAATGCGAAATTAACAGTAGAGCTTCATCTGCTTTTAAAATGACTTCTGAGAATTTCTGACCAGAATTATTTTTGTGTAAAGGCAGGAAACTATATAATGAAGCCTTTAAACGTAAGATAGTTTATAAAGAGGCTTTTGAGTTGGAATTTTCATTTAAATCTCCAAAAATGTTTGAAGGCCCTGGTGGCCTGGTGACAAGGTCTCGGAATTCGGAACCGGAGGGTTTCAGGTTGAGGGAGGGTCCTGGTTCCACAGAAGAACCGTCGCGTAAGCGGGGCTGGTGCATGTTAAATGCGCACGTGACCAAATCTCTGATCCTCAATCTGGTGTGGTGTGAAAGCTTGTAAAGAGGGGGGTGTCAGTTCAGGTGTCTTCCTCGTCATCTGACCATGGTTCAAAATTATGAGACATGTCCCAAAATAATGTTAGCTTAGCTAAGTGTTTCTTTATACACTTTCCTAGCTACTGTTGCTTTAAAACGGGACGTTACTATAATTAAACTAAAATGTTTGAAATTTAGCGTCCAATATTGTTTCGTAATTTTAAATGAATAACCAGCTATTTACTAATAATTTCTTCTAATTTTATTTCAATAAATTAAAGGAAGAAGATATTTTAAGAAATTAGTTTAAGATTTCCTTCATATCACCAGTTAAGGATTAGCATAAAATAATGGTGTTCCTTAAGTGGATATACAAAGCAAGTCTACTAATTATTTCTCCATGGAATCACTTGCATATTAAAGCTCATCTCATTTTTTTCCAACCTGGTTTAAATTTTGAACAAACTAGATATAAGTAGAAATCATGTAAGTGCAAATAAGACTTGGCACTTACTTGGAACATGATATTTGTTCGCACCTGAGGAAGATTGCCTTTTGCATATGACTTTATGCATTACTAACAGCAATAAACAAATTGTAAGCGCTTTCATAAAATCGAAGTTGTCCTTAGAATTCTTTTTGGCATTTCGAGAAATCACATAGAATCGGTTACTCAAGTTTTGGCTTATGAAGCCAATACCATAATCCTTTAATTATTATGATTAAATAACCACAAATAATATTCATAAGCAATAAGCAAATATATTCTTAAATTTTGCAAGTTCATTTAGAATATTAAACGGTGATTTCCTAACTGTTCACCATCTTGCCCTAAATTTTGGAATGGAAATGGGCTTTATTTCATGCCGTTGGAATCAAATATAAATGATATTCATTGGATAAATAAGATAAAAATAGTATAGTAGTAATATTGTTTTAGAATAAAACACTGGTTGAAATAAAATATAAATATAAAAATATACAGAGGGAATAAATAATATTTACTCCTTTGACTTCATTCACGATATGATGAAAATTAAGTTTGTCGGATTTGATAAATTTGTATTTTTGTACTAAATGCATTTGCGATTTTCAGTATAATTAGTTATTGGAAATTAGAAGTAAGCAGTGAAGCTCTTTACTGTTTATTTCATCATAAATAAAATATTATAAGCCAGTATGGTGCTGTTATAGTTTTGAAAAATATAAACAATATTTACAATAATTGCTCTTTTTGTTTCAAAAATATTTTTTCTATAACTACAATTAATTTAAAGATATACCATTAAATTAATTAATGTTACTTTTACATTTTATAATATAATATAATGTTACCCTTTAAAAATATGTTTTAATATATTCTATTCTAAATTTTTTCTTCAAAATTTACTTGAAGATATATTTATAAGGTACCAAACTGACACTCTTTTCATCTATCTAACATTGAAAGCGAATGATAGAGATAAAAGTCTTTGGATCCTTTAAATACTATATGAATGATATTAAAAAATCTTCTTATTAAATTAAAAGAAGTACACTCCTCATTTGCGTTTTTCTTTATTAATCAATTATTGAAATGATATGAAAGAATTTTTAAAATGATAAGAAAAAAGCAATTTTTATTATTGAGTGGAAAATTTTCTATAATTTCTATGTGATTTATAAGTTATTAACTTTTATACCTACGAAAATTAAATATACACATGTTCACTGTTTTTCGAATTCGGAAACATTGAATTTTTATTGTAATTTTATTTAATCTATCATAATTCTTTAGAAATTATCAACATTCTATTTTAAATGAAATAATACAAACCACTTTGAGCAATCAGTAAATTTTTCTCTTAGAAAAACAGCAATGAAGCAACCACTGTAAAAATCTCATTGCAAAAACATACAAGTACTTCAAAATAATTGTTGAAAATCGGTAAATATCATAATATTTTGATAAATTAGTATTTATTAATGCTTTTTTAGTTGTCTTCATAACATTTAAATGTTTAAATATGCAATATAAGGGTATTTTTTAAATTTCAGTATGGATATTGTTCATGTTCTTGGTTATATCATCTCGTGATTTTTTTTCTCTGAATTACAATATTTATCAATTATATTCAATCACTTTTAAAGTCTTTGAGATAATTTTATAACTTCCGGACAAAAACAACAATGGTAATAATGAGAGATTTGAGATTGGTAAGATTAGAAAAGATATTTTGATATAAAATTTTGAGATGTAATATGAGATTGACTTATAAAATATTTAGGCAAAAAATATTACTTATTATGCTGAGTTAATTTGCTTCTGTTACTTACATGGAAGCCATTCGTTCTTCATTATTTCAATTAAATTCTCAGCCTTTCTTTTCAACCATTATACGTCCATCATAAAATGATAAATTGGTTCTTATCTGCAAACAGAAAGTGATACCAATAAAATATAAGCTTATTTATTATTGATTTTGTTGAACTTTCCATTCCCTCAACTCATAAAATTATAGTTTTTTATTAATATAATATGCCTTTGTGAACCAATTTGACTAGCATCTGCACAGTTTTAACTGAAATTGTAAAGAAATACTTCGAATTAAATAAGTAGTAATATTTAAAACATTCCAACATGTAAAATTATCAGTTATTTGATCAATAAATTTTTAAGTCGAAATGGGTTCATCGAACGAACTATACACGTCCTATTTTCGATTCGATTTTGCTGTTAAGTGCATTGTCACACCATAACGCATAATTATACTAATTTAGCTACATTTTGACTTTATTTACCTTTTTAATAATGAGTAAATATTAAATCCTTGTATGTGCCCATTGTCTGATTATCCCTCTGAACGATTTTTAGGAGGTAAATAGAATATTTTCCCGGAGTAAACAAACAGATGTAAATAATTGAAGATTTCTTTTTAAATGCATTCATTACGTGATTATTAAAAATGGCAAGTGCTAATTTACCGGTAAAATTTATCCGAAACATATTTAATGTTTAAATGACTTTTGTTGCATTGACTTTTCTTTCTGTCTACTGTTTTATTGTTTTAAAAATGAGCAAATGTTAATAAAGATTAATATATTGGGTCTTATATAATAATAGCAAGATAAATGAAAAGAAAAAGAATAAATCCAATTTTTTGGAGTTACTTTTAATTACAAATTTTTCTAAAAATTGTGGAATATCCGAATAGTTATAAGAGGCATAGTAAATTGATAGAATTGATTTTTTAAAAACGAAAGCTTTTAGTTCTGGAAACAGATCAATAAAAATAAGTCTAAAAAACCCTGAAGTAATGGCGTTTTATTAAAAATGAGATTGTTTTATTTTCTTGAAATATTGATTTTACGTTGTATTTTTTATTAAATGTTAGATTCATCAAGCCTGGAACTGTGATGAAATTATCTACTTAAATTATCTATCTTATTATCGATGAAATTATCTATCTTATTCAACAAATCGATATAAACTTTTAATAAAAACTTTGCTTGTATCGATGTTGAAAAAAAACAAAACAAGATTCAATAAATCGGAAATTATTTCGTGAAAAATAATGAGGTATTTTTTTTTATTTGGAAGTCTTTATCTTAAATGAAAATAAATTAGATGATAATAAGTTTAAAAACATCTAATTGACTGAATTTTTATCTACAGCTTTAATTTGAAAAAAAAAAAAAAGAAATCAATTGATCCGTGAAAATTTTTTACAAATCTTACTTAACATTTATTCTCTTCTATTTCAATAATGCATTTTTATGAGTTAAAAAGTTTCATAAAAACCTAAAACACTAAAGCAATTAATCACATATAATTTATTCTTCTTTAAAAATAAGTTTTTCCTAAAAAAAAAAGGAGTTTGTAGCAAGAAAACTTAAAAGTCTTAATAAATCATGCTCACAGAGTTTATTTAATGTGTCCTATTAATAATCCTTGCTATTGATCCGCAATTAAAAAAAGCAAAGAAAATTCCCGTCAGTATCAACCATTCACAAAACTCAAAGCAATTAAAATCATATGCATCGATTGTTCGAAGGCAGCTAAGTAGAGGCATAAAGATTACTTAGACTTAATTACCCAACGATGCGTTTTTTAATCCGTTTTTTTTTATTTGAGCCTTCTTATTGGAATTTTTTTTGATGGATTCTAATCAACATCAATTATGAAAAGAACCCTTATCTTTTGTCCGCCTGCAAAATGTCTTCGAAGGAATTGAAAGTTTTAAACAATGTTTCCGGCAGTTTATTTATTGATAAATAAGTAAATAAAAGTTATAAAAACTTCTTTTCTTCCGCTTCGACGTGAAAAATGACTGCTGTTGCAAGATGATGGTTTCCCGAAGACAGGTGAAAGAAGAATACAAAGGAAACAAAATAATCGCGAGGAATCGAGGTGATTTTTGAGAACTCTTTCGCAACGTCAATTAAAATCTTTCTCGACGTTTTTAGTGGAAAATAAAGTAAGAAGGTTCTCCGCGAGAGGGAAACTGAAAAATAATTAATTAACTAAGGGATTTCATTAATTTGATAATTTCCTTCCGCAACTTTTTGGTAAGGAGTTAAAACCTTCTTTTTTTTGGTAATTTCAGTTTCCGTGTTATTCAATGACGTTTTTTAAAATTTCTTCATTGCATTGAATTCCCTTACGAAATCAAGATATTCAAGTTCACAGTGATTTGTTATCATAAATGGAACAAATTGAAATAAAATAGCAATTTAATACTTATTATGGTTATCAATCAATTAGGAAATAAACTAAGAAATTTATAATGAATTATGAGATAATTTTCAGTGTAGAATAAAGATTTTTCATCTAGGTTGTTAATAAATCTGCTTACTTTTTAATTTCTCGATTTCTGAAATAAGTTTAATTAAAAGAAATTGAAGATGCTTAATGCATTACTAAATTCCTCAAGAAAAGATTGAAATTCAAGAATTTTTGATTTAAAAAAAATATCTCAAAATTTCAAGATCTGTTTATTTTTAGAATTTCTTTGCAGAGTCTGTTACTCATTTTCTTTCAGGCGATAATATATACACATTTTAAATTATATATCTTTTTTTTAGAAAAAAAAAGATGGAGATGATATATGTTTATAATTGTATGTATTATGTATTTTAATAATGCTGTGTAAAATAATTAAATACAAGAAAAATGTATTTTTATTTGTTTCTTGTTATTATAAATGCAGTTTAATAATCTGAAATTAGTTCCGATAAATGATTTACCTGGCTTTCTAATAATAATAAAAACATTTATTTTACTGTTTATTATTCTATTCCTCAGTTAATTGCTTTGGAATATTTTAAAATCAAATCAAAATAAGTATTCAACTCTTTAATTAAATAATTTAAAATGTACATACGTATATATATATATATATATATATATATATATATATAACAGATTCTGTATGGCGTCATGTTGCGTCATTGATCAAATGATGCTTTCCCGTCATAAGTAGCAGACGGTCAGACCAGAGCTTGACGGTGAGACGGTAAGACGTACCGTTCACGCTTATGTTTATTTTTAAGTGTTTTATATCAGTTTAGTAATGTTTTGTCCCTGTAATCATAATTAATATATTTTACATATTAATGCTAGTCGTTGAATTTCCCCACTCATATACAAACACACATATATATATAAGTGTGTGTGTGTGTATTTCAAATGAAAAGAACATTTTTTAACAGCTTCTCAAATTTCAAAAGTGAATTAAAACATATTCATTAAAAATAAAGCATGTTTGGGACGCACCACACTATATTTTTCAGAAATCTTATCTCACAAATATAAATTTTTACCCTCTCAAAAAAAATTAAAAATATTCTTTTAAATGAAAATACTTTAATTTCTATAATTTGAAACAATACTTTAAATGAAAATATTAAGCTTATTTGAAAGTTTTGTATCGGTATATCTAAATTATCTGTTTCTTAGCGTGCGAAGGTAAATTTCATTTTCCTCAATAATTACTGTCGCACTAGTGACATGACACTATATAATACCCCTGTACTTATGATATTTTTACTAATTATTGTTTTTAGTTAGTGTTTTATTTTTCTACAAAAGCTTTTATTCTTTCTAAAAGTTAAAAGAATATAAAAAAAATTAAATAGTAAGTAGGAAAGCTTGCTTTCTTTGATATATCAAAGTAGATTTTCAATAACACAGTTTTTGATGTCACTTAAATTTTAAAATTTATTTTTCAGTTCAAACTGATTTTCTTGTACCAGTACAAATTGTTACTTTTCAAAATGTGATAACAGGTATTTGTTATTTGCTTTGCTTTCTATTTACAGAAATTTACAATTTCTTACTATTTCACAATTATTATAATAAACATTTCATTTCTAACATTCATCATACAAAGAAAAAGCAACAGATGGTTTTACACTTTACTAAATTTATTGTTATGAAAATTCTGCTTGTTTGTTCTTTTTAAATGATATTTCGTTTAGAATTAACATCAAAATACGAGCGCCAGATTTTTTCAAGCAATGATCAATTAAAGTTTATCCTTAAATTTAACAAAAGATGAGATTTAAAATTTCGATGCTTTATTTTTTTATTTCGAAATCGTTCATACGAAAAAATGATTAATTTTTGTAAATTCTTCTTTATGTATTGCCATGTTTTTCAGTCTTGTCAAACTGCAAGAGCATTGTTAAAATATGAAAGTACAGGATGGCCATAAAATAAACGAATGAACAAAAAGAAACCACAGATTAGGGAAAGCACGGAAAGAGGAATTCCGCAGAAAAAAAAAACCAGTAGTACTAATAATTGCCTATAGAAGAAATTGTGGCGCTGCTGTCACTTCCGAAAGAGGAAATTTGCATAGTAGGTTGGATTATGTAAAATTCCTTGTACGAGCGTGGCAGCAGCAACATGCATTTCTTGTAAAAGAGGAAGAGCAAACGATTGGCTAGCAGTTCGTTCTTGACTATTGATATGTTCTTGACTGTTGTTTGTAATTACCTGTTGATGTGTGGTGAATATGGGTCCTATCTTATATCAGCGTGCTTACTGGTAAAACTGTTCTACACCAGATAGTGACACCGGTCGTGTCGTGGCTGCATTTAAGGAAACCTGCATGTCTTGAAACAAAACATAAGAAAGGCTGTTATGAACATGGAACTGGCAGTTTACATACATATGACCTTCCCTGTATACAACATTTTGCATATTCCATATGCAAAATGTTGTATACAGGGAAGGTCAGCATATAAAATCTTACACGGCGTCTAAGGACTTTAATATTGATGATAAAAGATTATTTTCTGTGAGTTTTATGATTTCATACATAACTACACTCCCACAGCGCCAGTATCTCCCCTATCGGCAACTTTTGGTACTATTATTTATTTCCTGTGGAATTTATCTTTTTATGCCTCAAACAGTGTGAATATGAAATATGGTTTCATTTCGTTCATTCATTTTAGCTGCAGATGCCGCCAAAAAGGAAAAGTTATTTTTTGGCCGCTCTGTAGATGATATCTTTTCATCTGTTAAGATTTATAAATTAAAAATATTTTAATACAAATATAACGTTAAGACGCTAATTATATAAAAAGGACTTAAATTATTTTTGTTTCAAATTTTATTTTTTTCTCCTCAGGTTGTTTTTAAGATACGAAAAAATAACCAAAAGCTTTCAGAATAGCTTCTTTTCTGTGTGATTTGGGAAAGTGTATCAGCTTTACAAAGTGATTCCCTGGTTGCCAAAAAAAAATCTATTTTGAAACAGAAATTTCAATATATCATTCAAAGTTAGATTAAGACAAAGCTTAAAATGCTTAAGACTGAAACTGAAAATGTTCCAATAAATTAATTATTATTTAATAATCTTTCTGGAAAAATTGATAAATGATGAAAATCATAAGTATTCTTCTTGCTTTGTTTATAAAGAAATGCTTTAGAAAACAACCAACCGCCTTTCATTTTTAAGTTGCTTCGTTTTCAGTTTAATCTTGTTTTCTGTAATATTAATTACTGACTTAGAAAATATCTGTGATTATTTTAAATAATATCCACCGAGAGTGAAGTTGTTTATTACTATTATTTTGTGCATAAATATATAAATAAGAGCATACATTTCAAATTCTTGTTTACTTATGTTTCAGCGCTCTTAATTGTTAAGTGCTTTATAAAAAACACCAAACCTTTTTAAAGCAGAATTAGCATTTTAATAACTAAAAAGAAAACTTGAATAAAGTATACTTATAACAGTGTAGCCATGTACGTTGTTTATATTGAAAAAACAATTATTTTTTTTTAATTTCTGGTATCTATTTTGCATCAATTTTGCTAAGAGTTTCTGTCGTTATAATACTCATTATTCCGAATTATTTATAAGAAGAAACATTAGGTGTGTTTGTTGGAGTTTTTGAAGCTGATAATAAAATACAAACATATAGAGAGCTCTTTAAGCAAATACAGCTTACCTTATTTGAAAGAGGATATACTTCAAAATTGAATTACATATTTTCTTTGACATAAACTTTTATACATAGCAAAGAATAAGAAGCTTGATTATATTTTTTTGATGGATTATTTAATGAAGTTTAAGTTCTGATAAACATAACACAATCCCATTTATTCAAAAACATGAATGCTACTCAGTCATTATTTCATAGGGTTTCATTATACATTTGTAAGATGAAATTTTATTGGCAATCAAATCTTATAAATAAAGTTTTTTTTTTAACATCGGAAAATTACCAATTATAAAACTGAGATTTATATTAAAGTAGCTATTTCTTTTACATTTCCAGAATGTGAGGAATAAAATCTACCCTTTGATGTATATTTCCTGGTCAAAGTATTTAAATATTGATTCCTAAATAAAACTAAATTAAAAACTAGCAAGAAACATACTTCAATAATATATTTAAGAATAAATATATATATTTTTCTTTTTTGAGCCATTGCATGCATATTTATGTATATACCTTTGTGGAGATTTTTTTAAACTTTTTTATGAAAATGTTTTTCAGAATGCTTTCTTAAATTTTTCGATCATGTAGAAGCAACCGAAGATAGCTTTTAACAAGTGATCATTGAAACTACTAAATAGTCTTTAAAATTCATTTCCTTATTTATATTATTGCATCAAAATGAATACTTAATTGCGAAGTTAGTTTTTATTTTGGATAAAGAAAAGTCTATAATTTATAGCTGATTGCTACAAACTATTGTAGTTTTAAATGCATAAGACTGAATTCTTTTTGATACAGCTTAAACAATACTAAATAAGCCAATAATATATATATATATATATATATATATATATATATATATATATATATATATATATATATATATATATATATATATATATATATATATATATATATATTAACCAAATATATTTAAAATTATAAAATAAACATAATAATATAATTCAGATTACGCACACACTAAAAATTCTTATGAAGAGGATGATTTTTATGTAAACAAAATATGACTCTGAATAATTTTTACATGATTTAAAAACAAATGAAAAAAACCGAAATTAATTTGTAATGTATAAACTAGAATTAAAATATGGAAGAAAATGGTAAACAAAAAAATAAACATTTTTTTCAAGAACAAAGGAATTAATTATGTTTTTAGTGTTATTAGCTGCAAATGCGCAATATAGTGCAAACTTATAAATTTGAAATGGAACGAGTCACTTAGCTTTTATTTTGTAAGAATCAATCCCTGTTCAAATTTGGAAGAATGTTTAGGAAGTTTAATCTTATTTAGGAAGTTAATTCTATTAAAAATACTTTTTAAATAAATTCATAGTATATTAAAAAATATGAAGAGAAAATAGTAACTTATATACAAAAATATTATTTTTTGTATATCAGTTATATTATATAAAACTTTTATTTTTTCAACTTAAATATAAAATATATATTCTCTAGTGTTTTAAAACGGTAATTTTACAGTTTTTGTTTACAGAAAAAGAACTAATCTCAATTAAACGCACAAAATAGGTATATATATATTATTTTTTTATTTCAAATACATTGCTTTCTAACCTATTTCATGCGTAGATGGGAGCTCCAGTCTTTCATTTTAATCCGAAATAACTTTTTCATCTGAGACAAAAAGAGAACTACGATAAAAGAGCGAATCAAACAACACAATGAAAACAGCTCAAATAATTGAAAAATTGCGAGTGTTACCAACACATTGCTAACGTCTGTCTTTGACAAATAGTTTCTTTCGGTTGAAGTAAATAAATGATAAAAAAAATCAGCTGATGGAAGCTTAAAGAAAAAATAATTGTAAAAGAAAAAAAAATAAAAATGGAAAGGCATTTGATGTAATGAATGTGCTTCAAACAGCTGCACAAATCTTGGTTTATCTATTTTTTTTAAATAAATTTTTCAGAAACACTTTATAAATATATATAAGTAAAAATAACTAATGAAGATAGCTTTTTTTAATTCTTAAGACGGATATAAAAATTTCAGAAATGAGAGAAAGTTTTTTTTTTTTCAAAATTAACAACTTTTGGCTATATAAATTTCACAAGTATAATTTATTCTTACTTATTTAGGGTAACAAAAAACGAATTTTTCTAGCTCATATAATTCGGTTTTCTTTTTTATTTGCGACCTCTTTTTTTTTGGTTTGGTTTTTTAAAATTTGAAATCTTGAAAATTACTTCTGCTTTATATTTATTCCTTTACTTAAAAATAATGCATTGGGAAACTATATTTTTTTACAATGTTTCTTGCGAATTTTTTATCGCCTTCACTTTAAGTAGTTTGTTCAAGAATTTTTTGAAGTTAGAAGCTGGGGTTTATTTGTGTAATCGAGTCCATTCAGAGATGGGGGATAAAGAATGAAGTAAATACATTCGCCTTGTAAACCCCCTTCCTCTCTCGTCCAGAAATAATAATAAAAAAAAATTTTCAACTCTTCAACCGATTCTTTTTCCCTTACTAAAGTAAATTGACTCAATTTTTAAAAACAAATATTAAGTTATTATGTTTTTATATATAAATTGAGTGTATTGAAAAATATGTACGGTTGATTATTGCTAAAAATAAAAAAGTCAAAAAATGTAATTTTTATGAAAATCTAAGTGAATGTTCTTAACAATTAGAAAAATCATGTTTTGATTCTTCTACTATTATTAACTTTAAGTTTTCTGGGGTAAGTGAATTAATAAAAAAATTTTAATTTGACCAAAGCGCCGACAGAAAGTAATGAATAAGATGATTGAGAATTTTAAATGGAATTGTGGTTTTGAAATGAGGTAATGGAATAATTCATGGTAAAGGATGTGTCTGAGTTCAATAATATGAGAGGTGGTTGATTATACTTTAAAACGTGACAATCTTTTCATTTTGTTAAAATTTATAAACAACTTATGTTTTTGTTTGTCAAATTATATTGCAAATACTGGAATTAAAACCAAATTCTTAAACAATTCTTGAAGTTTGTAATACAAAGAAGCTTACATAATCGAGCATTATTCTTGGAACTGTAAGCGCAAAAAGCAGATATTACAGATATACTGACTGAATGTAATCATTGTTTCAAACTTCATCTAAAACCAACCAAAACATTTCAAAAGAGAAGATGCATAGAAAATTCGGGCTGCGACGATATTGTCTATTACAGATCACAGCAAAGAAAGGCACTTTCCGGTTCTAGGCATTCTTAGCTTTGGCATTTATCTTATGCCTGACCTCGACATATGTGTTCAGCGTCAATTGTAGGAATGATAATCACCATTATCACTACATCACTAAAAGTGTTTTCTTGCTTGCTTTTTTAGTGAAGAAGTTACAGAATTGTAATGAACATAGCTCTGGCTGGGTATTTTAAAAACAAACATCTTAGTAAACTGGATGAAGTATACAAGCTTGAGATTATATCTATCTGCTGCTAAGCGTAATTATATAAACCACAACTCAACTGGGAATTAGGTATTTCCACAATAGAAATTTCTTTCAATTTGAATAGTTGATTATCACCATGAGAAATTGCTAACTTTCATCATAAGTTATACGAAAATATTTTAATGCTGTTTTCACATTAAATTTAATTGAAATAAAAATTGAAAATGAAATAAAATGCTACAAATGCAAATAATTCGATTCATTTGTGTCTCGAGCAATCGAAACTCGTAATATTATTCATTAAACTTCTTATCTCAAATACTTCTTATCTCAAAAATCTTCTTATCTCCAAGTATTGAAAAAAGAAGTACAGCTAAAGAGCATTTCAGCTTCTTGAAGAATATTTCTAGTATATTTGCCATTCAAGGAATTGGATCAACAAACACTTGAGAGAATACTTTTAACAATAGTATAATCAACCTTTGCTAATGATAGTATAATAGTCTGGACAAACGATATATTGAATATCTAAGTGATAAACATTTAGGACATTTTGAAGTCCTTGAGCAATCCAAAGCAAGCTGAATGGCAATGGATTCTCACAGATAAACTCTAGCTTACCAAAGGAAGTGTAGAAAATTGAATAAAATAACGAAAAGGGCACAGAGAGGGATTGCATGAAAGAAGGTCCGATTCCATAGGTGCCGTGGGATAGTGATGCCCATCACACTTAAAGAAGATGCCATCCAAGAGGAGCAAAATTTATATGAATACAATTTAAAAGATTGAGATCATAAATTGCAATCAAAATTATTATGATTCTTTCAAATAATTTTCAAATAAATAAAAAATTTCTTTTTTCCTCAAAATTTTAAAGTAAAAAAAAAAGATTTTTAAAAACCTAAAAGAAAGTATTATTAAATGCGCTTTTAACCAATTAATTATTTTTGAAGAGTATATACGTCATGGAAAAAGTATAACATTTTGCGTTATGACACATTTTTTGAATGACAATTCTTACATTTAAATAATAATTGTTTAATTATTATATTTATAATGAATTATTTATTGTATTTATATAATATATATATGTTTCTGACAATTTAGATACGCATTTTTCGAAGAGATTGAAACAGTTAACTTATTAATGTTAAAATTAGCAGTATAAAAGCATAATAACTATTTCTTTCCTATCAGTTTATTTTCCAATATTTTTTTTATTAAATTTCAGTGCTTTTTTTTGTCCAAATTTAGCCGTTTTGATTTGAGAATGAAATAATTCTTGGATATTCAACTCATAAATATGTGAATAATATTTTATAGAAATATTGAAATTAGTAGATAATTTTATGCTTCGAAAAATAATACTTTCATTTATCGTTATAAAAAGTTAGTTCAATTTAAAAAATTGAAAATATATATTATTGAAAATTTTTTATCATAAACGAAGGCATTCGAATTTGGAGCGTAATTGTTTAAGAATTTTTATTTTTTAAAAATATATAAGATGTTTGAAAGCTTTATTTTCAAATAAATAGCAAAATATGAAGTATCAAAATAAGATCTTCCGAAAGTTTTACATTCGATGTGTGAATATTTTTACCGAGATGTCTTTCCTTAATTAGATTTTATTATTAGTACATTTTGTTTAATGAAAGACATGTCAGAATCAACAACTATTAATAATTAAGTTTTTAATCATAAAACTTTAGTAATAATTAAGATTTTAAAACTTTATTAATATTAAAGCGTTTGATGTAATCCTTGCACTGTTAAATTGAATGCAATAATATGGTTTAGAAAATACAATAAATATATCTGAGCATTTTTATTTCAAAATAAATGATCCGTGTACAAGGCGCCGAGGAATATTAATTCATTTCTGTGCAATTAATTAATCATATGCTTATTATGTCACAAAAGATTTTAAAAATAAAATACCGAACAAAGCTACTTTAAATATTTTTCATCGTCTTATTAATTACAAGATTTGACATATATAACTTCACCTCGTCATTTGCATCAAGTGAAAATTGTTGCAAAATGACAAAATTGCATTCAAATATAATTTAACTGAAATATTTTTCTTCAAGTATTTACAAAACTTAATTAAACAACAATAAATGTGTTAATATAATTTATTTATTAAATATAATAAATACTTATTTAGTTTTAATTTATTTATTAAATATAATAAATACTTATTTAGTTTTAATTTATTTATTAAAAATAATAATTATTATTATTAGTTAACATTATTTATTTATATTATATCATTGATTTACATATATGCAAATCTAGAGTTTTATTAACTATTATATGACGAAGCAAAATATTTGTTTCTATAGTAAATTGTACAACTTTTATCTAAGGTTCAATTTTTGTGAACGGAAACAAAAATATAAATGGATGGTTTATTGAAAGAAATCAATTTTTTTTGACAAAATAGATGCAACTTAATATCAAATACAAAATAATGAGAAATATGAACTCAACACTTAACGAGCTGTTATTGGTTTGGTGCCAAGTTAAAGCCAAATGTAAAACAATTTCAATTTTAAACAATGACCAAGGGGTTTAACAGAATTCTACAAGTTTGATCATTGCTAAAGAAAATCGTTTCCAATTTATTTTTCATTATTTTAGATGAAAATTGTTTTGAATATTGATTTTTGTAACAATAGATTTAATAAAAAATTTTGAATGTCTCATTTCAGAAGAAGAAAGTTGTTTTGGCTGCTAAGTATTAGACATGTGGTTATATGATGCGACGTTTAATGCAACAAATCCTTTACTTAACAGGAAATACATGACAAGACAAAACAAATGTAATAGTATTGGCGCTAAACAGATATTTTCATGACACTAAAAAGCATAAGCAATATATACAGATGGAGATTTAACCCAGCGTAAAGCTTATACCGGCAGTCCAAATACGAAAAGCTGGTCCAGAGGTTGGTGAAAAGAAACATGAGAGCTAGACTTATAAAAACTAATTATATCCAGACTTAAGTTCTACTAAAATGCAGAATTTTTCTATTACTTAAATACCAGATATGAAATAACTGATACTTATTTGGTTATATTAATATGTTATCACAATTACAAAACACGTATAATTGAGGTTGCCATCTGACTCCTAACTGAGCGCTGTTTTGTGTCAACATCTCTTTTTCTTGTATTCTAATTTTTTCTAAAATTTCGTCATATATTTTCGGAAATTCCTTTATCGCAGCATTCTGGATTAATCCATAGCCTTCAAGCCTATAAAAGAAGATAAATAATTTCAATTGGCGACAATCCTTTCGATTCTTAATAATTTTCTATAAATATGTAATGGAAATTTTCAACTTGCTGGTAAATAAAGTAACAGAGATGGAATACTGGTTCTTATCCATTAAGAAAACCTTTGGAATTTTGATGAAAAGAGAAAAAAAAACACTTATTTTTGAAACAGACTGCATCCTTATAACTTTTTAAATATTTTATTAATTACGGTGATGAAAGAATAATCCACATTACTTAGCATAAGGAGCCTTTTAAAAACCTCTAATTAACATAAAAAATGGATAATCCTTGAAGAATTACACGAAATATCATCATTCTTATTAAATATTTCAATTGCGGTTATTTTCACTTTCATTTGTAATGATAGATGAAAATTTGCTTGAACTTAGTACATTTTTAATATGCCGCATATTATTACAGCGTAGATCTGCTTTTTTTTTTGTCATTATTCAACATCAAGAAAAGGCCACTTATGTGACAATTCCCATTAGTCTTACTTCATTTAGATTACACAAAACATTTCTTTTCGTACATACATTCGTAGAATGCATTTTGTTTCTCGAGAAAAATTAATTCATTTGATACTTTTTTTTTGTGAACTGGAAGGAAGTAAATTGTCTTTTACTTCCACCGATGTGAAGTTTAATTAATTTCCAGAACTCCGTACAAATTCTTGAGATTAGAAAATGTTTTACATCTTTACAAATTGCTTAAGAGGAGAAGCGGCTGAAACGTTAAACATTATTTAGTTTTTTTTTTTTCCTCTACCTCTAAGTCTTTTCATTTAAAATAGGAAAAATTGAAAACGCAGCAGTCTTGTGCTACCCACCTTTGTAAATATTTAAAATACTCTTTTTGTTTTCAAAGTATTTAGCCAAATGGAACATATAGGGTGGGTTGCTGTAATATCACGACATTTTTTCATTCTTTTTTTGAAGGGAGGGACGAAAGATTTCTCTCTTTGTTGAGTGCTCTAATGTCGAGGTGCTTGAAAAGAATTTTGGAAACATTTTGGTCTAAAGTATTTTATTAACCATATAAAAAGAAGATAAATAGTATTTTACCTTCGATGAAAGAAACTCAGTTAATCATATTAAGTTTTTATTCTTATCATATTAAATGACTTTAATGGAATGTTGGGAGCTAAAATAGATGTCTACAAAAATTTTAAAATAATAAACCTGAAAAAATAAAACACTAAAGTTAAAATATAAGATCAGAGAAATTAAGTTGCGAATTCTTATTATAACTGCAAAGATGTGCTAAAGAGGATTATAAAGGCTCTAGCATTTTATAGAATTATTCAATATATTTCATGATTACTGAAGTATAAATTATTTAGGAATGCATTCAGGCATGACATGCCATTCTAATGGGCGAATAATCTTTCAGAATTATTTTTATGAATATTGTAATTTTTGTTGTACATTTCCTGCTGCATTGCCGAGTACAATAACTATTAATTAGTGTAATATGTTAATACCCAATTTAATTAAAAACATAGATTTCATTACACGTCTATAAGCTATGTTAAAAAGAACAAGAATAAAATAAAATGCCGTCATTATTTTTTTGAAAATTTGATGAAGAATAAGTAGGAAAACATTTAAAATGTATTGAAAATTTCTTTAGTTATATTTGAGGTATTTGAAAAATATAATAAGATAAATTAAGATCACTTTCGAGTTATTTGCATTTTCTTGAAAATAGATTACAAAGTAAATATTAGAAAAATGAAGACACTATGAATTTTACTTCTAGCTAATAGTTGGTATATATCAGTTGCAAATAGTTCAATTATTTGTAAATATACATTAAACTTGCGAGACGCAGGGGAATAGAAATGTTGGAACTCGTTCTGTTCACCCATAAAATTAAATTCAACTGTTCCATAAATGGGATGCTGTACATTAATAGATTATAATAAATTTATGAAACATGTTGATATAATAGAGATATATACTTAAGACATTCTTAATATACCATTAATGAATATAGGTTCAATATGTTAAAATACTTTTTGAAAAATTCCTTTTAGCTGAAATGTAAAGAGCTGTATAGAATTTTATAATGAGAAAAGACCATAACTCATTCTGATTTCCCCCTATTGGGTCCATAAAATAATAGTATAAATGAAATTCTTTATAATATTCAATAAACGGATGCGAGAATGTTTAACCTAAAAGTCAGATCATAGACAAAAGCACATTGATTGGGAATTCAGAAATTTCTCGAAAAACTTGTGAATTATTTGCCTAGTTTAAAAATATAAATTAAAAAAAATTAAATAGCAAGTATTATTGCTCATAACTGATCGAATTTGTATTGATTACTTAATGCACAAAATGATAATATTTCGGAGTTAGAAAAAATCTCAAAAGTTTTTTTAAATATTCCAATATTTTTAAAATTTAGAATATTTTTATTCAGTCTTATTTAAAGCCAATTTCAACTCCTATTTTTCATAAATTTAAATTTCCGACGCATTTTAACATAACAAAATTATATCAAAACGTTCATCCTGTTATGCGAAATGCGTTGTAAATTACTCTATTAGCACTCTAGAACGCATTGCTATTTTGAGTACCTCATGCCACTTAATATGCTTCTGTGGTCCCAAAAGAAAACGACCAACTCGCCTTGAACATAAAGAAATATAAAAACGACCGATGCTTGCTGGCAAATGAAACGCTTTTTTTAAAAAAAGTGCACTTTTACCGCTTACTGCAATCCCCAATTTCTAAACAGACGCGGTAAAGCCTTTGCAACTAAATTAAAACCCTTACGGCTACAAATGTTCGAAATGGTCTGAGCACTTTAAGAGATATGATTTAAAAACAGAGTTGCATCCATTTCCCGCAACCTCAGAGAGGCATTTTTTACAGCATGGAAATGACTTTGCTTCCCATTTCGAGGATGTCTGTTTACAAAGGGTCTTAGAAAGTGTTTATTTAGGGCTGCTGTAAATGTTATCGTCTTCGAAATAAGATCCAGATCGATTCCAGAAGTTACGTGCCATCTTCGAGGTTTATGGAAAATGGGAAGTTTGGCGATCGAATTCAAAGATGAAAATTCCAAATTTAAGTAACTTTTGGGTGCATGTATGAAATGTTTATGAACAATTATTCAGTGATAGCAAATACGATTTTTATTACTTCACAATTCTTGACATGAATTTTCCCTATGATCAAGCCATTATGCTAAGAAAATTTCACTGAAGAAGTTGAGTAAATTTTTCATCTTCCATAATCTGCATAAATAAATAATTATGTTCTGAATTAAATGTAATAATACAGAATTTCAATTTTAGAAATACTATATTAGTTTGTTCCTATAATGTCGTGAATGCTTGTAATGTCTGTAGATAGGGGATAAGATAAATTTTGATTGAAGTTCGCATGAATTTAAACCTTGAACTGAATATCATTTAGAAGCAGTTTAGTTTTAGGTAATTTCTCTCAATTTGTAATTTTTTTAAGAATATTGAACAAATGTTCAACATTAGTTTTACTTAAGCAAACATAAAACAATAGCAGTTTCTTTATAAAATTGATTGTTTAATAATATAATTACAGCCAAAAAAGAAATATGAATTTCAAGCAAATGATCCATTAATAGATTATGTATAAGCTATAAAGGTATCGTTGTTTATTTATCTGCAATTGTTTTCATATGTGGAAGGAAAATGCGAATAATATTTAATTAAAAACTTTAGAAGAACAACAGAAAAAAATGATTCGAAGCTTCCTTCATATATTACTTGATTTGCGCCAAATGGCAATTAATGCTTCTTCAGTAATTTTATCTGTATTCTGAAGGAGGCAGAATTCGGCAGAAACAATTAAATTTTCTATTAAGATTTAATAATTTTATTTAGCTAATAAATTATACATAGTTTTGAAAATGAGTAAATTTTTATACACTTATGTAATGCTTTTTTGAATAATTCTTGTTGTTTCATTACTAGTATAAATGTATAAAAAATTAAGATAATTTTTAAATTAATGTTAAAAAGACCTATCGATAAATTTTACAAACGATTATGTCTCAATATAACAGTTAATGCATTATAATTTTTCTAAAATCTCCTCAAAGAACATTTAAAATGTTCTTTTTACAGCATTATATTATTTTAAGTTATTATTTTCTTTTATAGGCTTTTTTCCCAATAACTTACGAAAGAAATTATCAATCATTAGAAGTTTACAAAAAATGCATGATAAAAAAAGTCTTATATATACAGTAATGATACAGCAAACGTGAAGACATTTCAACATCTTAGGCATGCAAGGTATTGTACGCTGTTTAAGAGGACGGTGGGCTTTGAAAAAAAATGAACGAAAGCATAACATTTTTTTTTATCGTTTCCTCATCAAAATATATGTTTATACTCAGCTAAAATAGTGAAATAAGATATATTGTTCAATAAAATAAATCTTTCAAGGGCTTAGAGAAAAAAATACATTTAATGGCTTTCCTGAAAATGATATTGTAATTAGACTTAAGTATCTTTGAAAAGCTCCAGATTCTTAATTTTTGTAGAAAATATATAGAAAAGATAATAAAGATTTCGGTTAAATATTAAAAGAAAATACTGAATGCATTTTACATTTCAAGCTTTTTTAGATAGTTAAAAATTAATTTTAGTTCCGAAAAATATAAAATTTTTATAAAAATTCAGTAGGTATGCATAAAAATATATCTAAGAAAATAGAATTTAATTGGAATTACAAAATGATACATATTTTTGCTCTAATTAATTTTAAATTGGGTGAAAAATAAAAAAAAAATAATAATCGAAAAAAAAAATAAACTTGTCTGAAATATTTTGAAATTTTTAAAGATCGTTTGATTTTTTAAAAAATAATATTTTTTTTAAATAAGTTTTTGAAAGAAAGATATTTGAATAATTTATATTTTAATACATATGCAAAAACTTTTCTTAACTCTTAAACGAATAATTCGCAAGAATGCCTAATAGAGCCACAGTCTGCTTAAAGCAATTTCAAACGAATATCATTTTTTCATTAAAAAAGAATATATTCTAATTCATCTGTTGAGAAAGCATAATAAAATTGATAATACTGCAATATTTCTGTGTTTTTAAACTTCGCAATATTCAAATTTTGAATAACTTCACAGTGCGTCTATTAATGGTAGCACTTCATACAGTAATGTAATTAAATAGAAAAACTGAGAAGTAGTTATTGATTTGAATTCATTGATTTTTACTGGTGAATGGAATGGCTTAACTTGATGTAGTTAAACAATTCAGCCGTAAGGATTTTCGAGAAGTGATATTCGGGAGAAATTATAGTATGATAAAGTGTGATTTCTAAGTTGTATTTTTTTGGGATGAGGAAGAGCGGTAATGCATGCTGAAGATCAATCTAACTACGTAAAATGAGGACAGCAAGCAACAGCGTAAAATGAGGATAATTATTTAATGATGATTGCCAGAAGACATCCACTCTTTTCCAGGAACAAGATCATTTTGTTACTGGAAAAAAAATGGCAGCTGAAATCGACTCCATGCTATAGGTCTTTATGCTCTCAGTACTATGCTATACGTTTTTCTAAAGAAAAGGGGATCTACATATACAGTTTCATGAAGAAATAATCAATTGGTGGGAAAATGAACGAATTACTTTCATTTCTTTTCTCGTAGGAATTTCTTTTTGCAATTCCATCTGATAATCATTATCTGGATGAAAAAAAGAAAAGTGAAACAATCTTGCATTTATCCATGAAAATACTATATTTCGTGGAAGTCAAGTGATTCTTTGGATCGGTGTCTTAATTAATGGGCACTCTTATTTCCAAATGATTAGAAATGAAGTCCTCATAGCTGAGATTGAGATGCACTTTTTGTAGTCTCTTAGCTTTAGTAATCGAAGATGAGTTTGTTTTAATTAACGAAATTTCCAGATAACATCGAGTTCAGATAGTGAATCACATTCATAACAATTGGTGGAATGGTTTGATCAACATATTGCTGAGGTATTAATTGATTAGTGTAATAGCAATTGGGGAGACAATGTCTGGAATTTCACTATTTTTTTTTGCTTGTTTATTTTTTATTTGCCAATTAAATGATATTAATTTATATGAAGAAATATAATTTAATCGGATATAAAATTTATAAAAATTCGCATCATAAAGTATTAATAACTTACTTATTTTACAAGATTTAAAATACGATAGTTTTCAATCTTTATACATGTGAATACTTTACAATGAACTAAATTAAGTGTGATGCATTTGCCCAATTTTTGCTGCATTTGTTAATAAGCTTTTTCAACTATAAACAGTATATAACATGCATCTTTTTTTAAATGTAATTTATTTAGAATAATATATTTTATATGTAATAAAAAGACATTGTTACTTTCAAAGAATTATCTATATTATTTAAAACCATTTTCTATTATTATTAACATCGCAATCTCGTTTGTTAAAGTGTAGAAATAATATGAATTTTACTGATTTGGATTATTTTGACCGACAAAAAACAATGCGCAATATTCAATCCAGTTTAAATCTGCGGCATTAAAATCTCACTTAGTAGATGTTTTCACACTTCAAACGCATCCAGTAATATTCAATATCATTCCAATAATTTTATTCCAAAAAGTTTATTATGATCCTCTCGGATTCAGACTCCGAAGATTTTTTTAAAAATCTTTTTTTACTGTCTTTCTGTTTGTGTGTTAATTAAATTATTCCCATTTTATACCAGTGCCCTTATAACAAAGACAAATAATTGAATTCGTTACATAACATTACATTTCAGGATTAAATAAAAATAAGAATTTGATTTCATCATGCAAAATGCTTGTTAATTTTTTTTTGATAACAAGGACATTTGAGGCGACAGAAAAAAAGAGAAATAGAGGATCTATATATTTGATCAAACTCCCTGAGTATTAAAATTTTCTCGGGAGCAAGATCTTGAAGAGAGAAAAAAATGCATTTAAAAGGAAGCAGGATAAAAAGTAACAACAAGCAGCTCATATTATTTGTTTTAGTTTAATGTTGTGAATTTATTGCAGAAATATACGATTTTTCTCTATATAATAATTGTAAAGGAAGCTCAAGTTTGTTGCTCTTGGTATAGGGCATGTGACGTTAATCCTCTTTTTCGAAATATTTCTTGAAAAATTTTCTTTCATTTTCGATTTAAGTACCGTAACTAGGCACTAAAGTGGAAAAATAAAATAAAAAGGGAATAATGAGCAATAAAACTATGCATATTTCTATTTTATATTTGAAATGTATTAAATGATATGGAAAATAGGTAATTTGTCATGTAAAATAAGTTAAACAGTATACATTAGCTATGGCGTCTTCCCCGTGATCTGGGAATCCTGGGTTCGAGTCCCGGTTCGGGCATGATTGTTCTTCATCTGTTCTACCCGTGAGATGTGTGAATGTGCCCCCCTGTAAAAAGGGGTTGTGCAAGCGAATGTGATGCATGAGTAGCTAAGACGTACTCTTGGCCCTGGTTGGCGCTACTAAAAGACAAGAGACGCTTCCTTGGCTTAAAATCGCTGACTTCGTCATCGAGCTTGTCCATGGCAAGGGCCATTAGAAACAACAACAACATTAGTTATTAAGCTTAAAAACTTAACGATTTTATTTATTCTACAACCAACATGTAGAATAACTAATTAGGAGAATATCAATTATTAAATAAATCAAATGTTTGAATAATTTTGAGGTGGAAGAATCAGATATCGAAGCACTACTATTCAAATGGGAATTAACATTTTCCAGCCACAAAACAATTCTTGTGCATTAACTCAATTCCATTTCATTTAAATACTAGAAAATTAAATAAAAAAATGACAACAGCAAAGAGATCGCAACGTCTCCTGGAATTAAATGGAGAAATTTATAGTTAAATAGACAACCTAAAATCCATTTCACATCAGTGCTTTTTGACATTTATAAAGGGCTATGATTGTATTATTATTACTATTATTGCGTTCCTTAAATTCGTATAAACACAGAAATTTAATTAATATTTAATCTTTTAAAATGTGATATTTTTTATTATATTTTTTTAATATTTTTTTTAATCTATTGATGTTTAAAGAATTTATTTATGAACGAAAAAATTGTAATAATCTCATTTGTTTTTATATCTTCAGTTCAAAATGTCTTCGTAAATGCTGCAATGATTTATTTAATTTAATGATGTATTTCGTAATATTTTATTTATTTTATACATGGAGTGGCAGAGCAAAAGGTCACACTATTCCTTGTGTAATCTGATTGGCTATTATAGTCAAATAAAATATTCGAAAATGTTTGTATTGGAAATTCCGAGTTAATTATTTATTCACTTTTTCTAATGTATGAAATTATTGTAAAATAAGATCTGCGTTATTTAAATAATGAAATTGTTTAAAAAGAAGCCCTGTTTAAAAATATTCATTCATTTTTTTCAAAATATAAGAAGCTTTTAAATCAAATAAACAGCCTGGAGGAAATATATATTTAAAGGTATAGTACAATTCAATAAATTTTTCAGAATGTTTTTGATAAATAAATATTAAAATATTTTTAAACGAAATTATGTATCTTATCAAGAAATGACACTCTCATTCTCTGAACTTCAATAAAAGCACTCTTTGAACATGGTCTCTTTGACCAGATTGGGGGAATATATTTTATAATATAATGTAAAACATAATATATAAATCTTGGAAATATAATTTATGGTAAATAAATCATCGCATATAATACCCACCCAATAATTTCGCATTAAAAATCAGTTGTATTGAAATTTTAATCTACAATTTTTCATATAAATTGTGAGCAACTATTATGGAATGATTGAATTTCAAAATTGAGGTACTGCTCTCAAATTAATTTTTGAGTTTTCAAATTGTTTGAAATATGAAATAAATTATAAATTTCACTACCTCGTTAAAAAAAAAAAAAAAAAAAAAAAAAAAACCTCAGAATATTTGATAATTTATTTTTACTACAATTTTAATAAAGATAATAATTAAAAAAAGTATTTTCAGAAGTATAGATCATTATTAAGTTTATTAAGACCGATAAATTACTAATGTGTAGCAAAATAAGTTGAACATGTTTACTATAATTAAACTCAGATTCTTCCGATATTCATTCTATGATACAGTAAATATACATTTGAATTCTTTCATACATAAAAAGGAATTTATTATCAATTCAAATGATATGAAATTAGTTAATTTTTATTTTTTAATAAGAATTTAGGAAATTTTTGAAGAGTTACTAATTACCTACAAATATGGTCTTTAAAGATCGTAATAAAGAATTCTATAATTATGAAAGATAGCGAGTAAATAAAAAATTAGATTACCCTATATTTCGTTACTCTATATCATTATGAATATTCAATAACAATAAAAAATATATGTAAATTTATTAAAATAATGTAGATTTAATGTCTATAATAATTTAATTCATGAAAATATAAATGTGATTGTATCAACTATTTGAAATTAACCAATTACCTAATATGCAAAGGCGTTTAGCATCGAATGTAAAAAAATATTCAGTGACTCATATCTTTTTAAAAACGATTACATTATCTCATTACCCCTTCAGATGTTTATGAAGCCTGTGTGTGTTGATTTAAATATTAATTGTCGAAACATATAATAAAAATGTATAAATTTTTCCTATTTTTTACATATTATTCTCCCTACTTCTGTAAAAGTAAAATGAAAAACAAATAAACGGAAGCTTTTAATCCATTTTCCAAACAAACAGTTTTTCTCCACTCTTCGAAAGTGAAATAAATGAAATACAAGATTCAGGAGGAAAAGAAGAAGAAAGAAGAACTCACTAAAAATGTAAACATTCGTCATAAAAGTATTATGAGAATAGCTCATTGTGCTTAAAATTCCATCTGAAATACAATTTTTAAAGTCGGAGCCGAAACAACCTAAGAGCATTCTCCGAATTCATATCCTCTAAAAAAAGGCACGAATGGAAACTCCGATAGAAGCGAAAAAATTCAAAATGGCGAAGGATCATTTTTCAACCGCAGTATATCTCACAAGGGATTGTGAAAGCGGGAAAAAAGCTCATTCGCAGAGAAATAGGCTGTGGCGAACGTGACTGCATTTCATTGGTGGAATTCTGAGTAAAAATAAACTTTTCCTGTGAATAGAATGCCAAGGGATTCGACAAAAACATGAGACTCGTGTCATGTAAAACTACAAAATGAAAAAAAAAAGCTTTTTAAAGCAATTGTAAAAGTCATAGCATTAATGCGTTTTTAATGGATTGAATGCTGTTTTGGGAATATTCAGAGTTCGAGCAATTAATTTTGGGATTTATAAATTTCCATTTCTGTATGAAAAGGGAGCAACTCCATTTAGAATTTTGTCTATAAAAGTAAAAAGAATCAGAAGCCTTTTCCTTTCCCTTTCTGTGTGCTGCACTTTTAAGAAGTAATGTTTTACTGGTTTGGATGAAGATTCATATTGCAGTTTTTAGGAAGAGGACGCGTTTTTAAAACATGTGTCATACAAGTTTGAAGAATAGGAAAATATACATTTGGTTTATATTATACATTCACATTTGATCAGGGTTAGAACATAATTCCACTTTTATATGTGGGAATTTTATACATCCAAAGTTGATAATTAATTTAAAAAATTCAACAGTGTACTCAAAACTCCTAATTATTCAAAAAGCAGTGCATTTTGTTCAAAATGTGTAATACGTGGTTAAATAATCGAATTAATACTTTTCTTTTTATTTTGTACAATTTGGATATTATCATCTTCAATACTCCCCCCGCACACACACATACGACGATAATAATTCAATTTCATACAAATTTCCAACACTTCGATGCAGAGTTTTATGTCATTTTCTGAAGCCTTTTCAGTAACGTTTTATCTTTCATTCTACGATGTGCTGGAATCTAGTTACTTTAGCTCTAGCTTGACAGAAAAAAAAAGAAAAAAAAAAAAAAAAAAAACGAGTTCACATATTCTAAGTAGAGTTTTACGTCATTTTCTAAATCCGTCTCATCACCTTCGATGTTTCTATTTTAACTCTATATGTACTCAAGAATTTACTTCCTTTACCACTGTTTTGAACTTGGAGAATATCAATAAGTCACACACTGTAAGAGCATGTCGAAAAATTGATATTCTACTAAAGAGGTTTTGTATTTACCCAGAATAGTTTTGACGGACACTGAAATGTGGATTGAAATACTGTCTTGGTGAAGAGACCATGAAGTGTTCCTCAAAGTTCAAATCGTTATCATCTTGCACTTTAACTTAAGTCAGTAAGAGAAGAGCAGTTGTGTGATATTGTTGAATGATTGTTTTACTTTCAGATATTAAGTTAATTAATTGATTTTTTTCGATTCTCTTTGTACCTTCTGAATGAATCAAATATTTATGTAAATCACAAGAGTAAGTTTAAGTATGAATAAATTTTGCCACATTAAAAAATGAATTTCACATTAGCATACTATTCCTTTTAAACATTTAGAAATTCTTCCGATGTATTTTATATTAATAATATATCACTTATAAATAAGATTAGAACGGTGAAATGAATTATGCGAAAGTGAAAATTGAGAAGATGATAAAGGTGGAAACGTATAGAACATCATGCGTCTTTTGTACTAAGCGTGTTTGTTGTTTCGCTGTTACTAATATTAACAGTCTAGTTATTTTCTAACTTCTCTTTGAATATCAATGTTATTTTATTTTTAGTCTCTTTTTAATTTTCAACGTTTTATTCAACTTTAAATTTTGATTAACTTTTAACTTTTTGATTATCTTTTAATTTATTTAAACTTGTTAATTAACTTTAGCTGAACTTCAGAGTGAACTTTCAGAAATAAAATGTAAAAGACCGTAATGAAAGAAATTTATTGTTCATTTTTTTAAAAAGAATTACAGCGGTATATTTTTTTAAATATGCCCATATCTAAAAAAACTGGCATTTATTATGAGTTAATACTGAAATAGAATCATCTCTATCATGAAGTAAAGTTGTCCTGAATGATTGTTCCAAAGAAATGTTAAAAATATAAGAAATTTATCAAATAAAAAGAAAGTGGAAATAAAATTTAGTTAACTCTGTATTGTTGAATAATCAAAAATAAAATACTACACTCTTACCATCATATATTATTTTTGAACATTCGAATTAATATTTTGTGTTATTATATATTACTTCAAATGCTTTTCTGTTCGATTTAATATGAAAAATTGTCTTAAGAAATATTTTAATGTTTCATTTTAAAAAAATAACTTGTATTTCGAACAACTCACCCATCTAAATTATATCTGAAAAACTGCGACATGTTTGTTTAAGATTTAGCAATAAATAAACCGTTTACCGAAATTATAATACCAAATCTCTACATTTCTTGCCAATTTTTACATAAATATATACTTATTCATACCTATTACATGGAGTAATTATTTAAAAAAAACGATTACGTAAGATTAAAATAAATAAATAAAATGTCTCATTTCATGTCAATTGAAAGCATTGAGACATTCAAAATTTACCTTAGAAGTAGAAACCCATGTCCTTCTCAATTGCAACTAGAAGAAAAATGTGATTTTTAAAAAAATTAAACATGAAACTAGCATTTAAATATTTTAAAATAACAAAAAGAACACTTCATAAACTTAACAAAATTTCTATTCATTATTTCTAAATTTTATTGGGGTCAATTAGCCTCAGTAAAAGGAAGGAATGTGATTACATATTTATTAATAAATATTTACGTTCGAACAGGTTATCGATTTCCTAGAAGTTTTCAATAGCAACTTAAAAGAAAATAACCATAAAACATTTTGACGTACTAAAATAGTATATCAGGGGCAAATTATAATTACAGAAATTTTTTAAACTCAGAATTAATTAGGGTTTTGGAGACATGTATATCGATTTAATACAGCTTATTATAATATTCATGAAGCAAAAAAACAGCTCCGTGCCTTCTAATCAACATGATTTTTTTTTGAGAATACGAGTTTCATTTTCAATTTCATTATTAGAAGTTCAATAAGAATTTAATAGTTATTTGTCAAATAGATTCGTTACTTTATTTATTAAAGATTTACTTGTTTAATAAAGAAAATAATTATTAAAAATGAAGAACTGACAGCTTCAAATTAAATTTACGGAGTGTCATTTTCAACAGTTTAAAAGCGAATGATATTTTTTGTGCATGAATTTAGTTTCTTACAGAACTTCCGGATCTTAAAAGCAGAAATATTTACAAAAATCTCTTATGTGAGGAGGTAAATTAAAAGTTTGTGTCTAAACCACGAGGTTAAAAAGAAGGCATGAAATTAATTAAACTGAGTAAAACTAAAATTCTACATCTCAAAACTTCACTAAGATTTAATAGATAACAGAGTCGGTAAATTTAATAGATAATGTTAATTAATTTATTGTACAATTTTAATAAGTTCATCTTAAGAATACCTTTTTGATAAATTTATTTACTTATGTCTATATTAGTAAACATATTCACATATTTTTTCTTTATATTTCAGTGCTTTAAAGATATGAAGATAAAATCAAATTCATTCTATCCTTTTATTGAAAAATCTAATGGACCTCTGTTAAAATTAAACCATTTATAAAATGATTATTGACTGAAAAAAAACTTTTAATAAGTCATCTGAAATTTATGATTCACGATTCGAATTATTAAATTCAAATTTTTAATCCGTTCTAATTTTAAAAGATAGATCAATGGTAGAATCTTACATGAGAACTTGAGTTGATTTTGGTGCTCTATTTAGACAGCATTTAGATTACTGATGAGCATGATAATAAATAACAATAACATGAGCATAAAATAAAATGGGGAACTCTGAAAAAAAAACCGAAAAGATTTACGAATGTTTACTATCTTTAAGAATCACTGAAAGTTTGATTTTGTAATCTTTTTTACTCTCTAGTTGATTCACTATTCTTACCTTTCTTCAATAGTAAAATATCGACATTAGATTTGCTATCCATTACAACGTTGTGCTGGTTTCAATTTTATTGATTTTCAATATTATTTCTTCAGAAGTAAAATATCCAGATTATATATGTATTCAATTTCTATAAAACAATTTAAATAAAAATTCTCAAATTTTGCGTTGGCAGGGAATTATTTTATCTTAATGAATTAATTACATCTCAATTGTGCTGCAGTAACAGCAAGCTGTGGGGAAAAATCGGCGTTTGATACTTGTATTTCAAGGAAATAAAATAAAGAGTTGATGAAAAATGAATTTCAAAAGTAATTGTTCAATCAAAATTAATTTATAATTTCAAGTTATTATTTTAAACTATTTTTGGTGAATTTAAATGGTTTTAAGTTTATACGTTAGCAAATTGTAATAATCGTAATCGTTTTATTTAAATTCCTTCCAACAACCACTTTGAGGCAACGAGACAACTCTTTCAGAAAAAAAAAAGATATTTATATAAGTGATGATACTTTTTGAATTAATTATAATTTCAAATTAGAATGTATGTATGTATCATTAAGTTTACTTACTATATTTACAAAGTGACATAAAATCAGATTTATGAAGTTCAATCTACAGAAATGATAACGTTCTGTTTACTGATATAATTGTCTGTAACAATATTTTACCAACAATCTCACTGTTCCCTATAGTGACATGCGCTCACAATAAAAACATAACTTACTCGGAACTTATCTTACAAAGTTCTTAATAAAAATTTTATTCATAGTTATTTAAGTACTCGAAAGCTACTTTATCCTAAATTGTATTCAGTCTTAATAACAGAAATAAATGTAGTGGAATAAATATCAAAATATTACAATAGTTAAACGTTGTTTGTTGTTTCTTATGGTACTTAGACAAGCCCGCTGACGAGGTCAGCGATTTAAGTTGAGTTTGTGCAGTAGCTTCTGAGTGTAAAGGCCCCTGAGCACCCGAGGGCGGAGATCCACCTTCTAACTCATATGAAGATGACTCACACTCGCTTGCACAGCCCTTTTTTTAAAGGGGGCTCTTTCACACACCTCACAGATAGAACCCAGGGTAAAGAACAACCATGCCCGAGCCGGGACTAGCTCCCGGGACGCCCAAATCACGGTGAAGAAGCGCTACTCCTAGGCCAGGACGCTGGCCATAATTAACCGTAAAAAAGACCATTAAATATTTTTTAGAATCTGTCATCGCAACAAAACAATCATCCATTTTATTTGTTAGAGAAT
The DNA here is from genome assembly GCF_947563725.1 of Argiope bruennichi. Taxonomy (NCBI): domain Eukaryota; kingdom Metazoa; phylum Arthropoda; class Arachnida; order Araneae; family Araneidae; genus Argiope; species Argiope bruennichi. The sequence continues at coordinate 61,064,364 of NC_079152.1, read as the reverse complement.
ATAGCTGGGATGAATAAAATGACTTCAATTATTAATTATGGATTTCTTACAATGCATAAGACGAAAACAAAAATAAACGATTAATGACAAGAATATTAAAAAATGAATACTTTCCCTTTTATTATGAAATTATGTTTAATAACGAAGACAATGTTATGATCCCACAGCGAAAACGAGGGGGGAAATAATAGAGATAAATTCAAATGCCATTTACTGTTGATTCATCCCAATTCCTTATACGACATCCTTTCTTTAATGAAAGATCGGGAAAAAAGAATGCTCCAATGGACTAAAGAATTTATAACAATCAGATCGGACATTTGTCTGAAATGATACTAAAACCATCGACTTTAATCTCCATAATAGCACTCGGTGGTGGTTAAAAAATATCCAAGAAGAATTCTCCTCATAAAAAGAAGAACGAACGCATTCCAAGAGCGTTCTTGAAAAGAAATTCTTCCTCCACTAAGAGGCTTTAAAACATTCAGCCGTTAAATGTGATTAGAAGCCAAACCTAATACGAGCTCTAATTTAATTACATGGAAGTTCGCAAGTAAGGAGGGCCCTTATTAATGCAGCTTCGTACGAATTAAGGCAATTTATGTATTTTCTCGGAAAAGAAGGGCCTGCCGCCGATAACGACTGGTTTTAATTTCATTTAATTTTCCCTTACTGGTCATGACGGTAGTTTAAATAAATGTTTATGAGCGAGCAACGAGTAATTTAATTACCAGGAAGACTAAGATGGAAAATACTTCTAAGAGAGCAATGAAACAATAACGCTGGGTAACCGCAGGGATGGGAAGCGAAGTGAAATAAGTCCTTTGTTTTCATGGTTTTATCCTTCATTTTTATGAGCATGTGTTGGATCCTTGCAGCGGATGCTGAATCCTGCTTTGTTAAAACCCGCGGTTTAGGAACTATTTCTTGACAGAGAAAAACATTTAAAAAAAAAGATTTTTTTTATTGTACTTTTAAGTTTGTCGTGCATGTGTTTTTTGCTTGCGAATAATTAATTTAGAAAACATATGAAACTGAAAATTTAATTATTGTTTTTTTTTTATTTAGAGATGAAACTCTTAGTTTCTAGAAGCTTTCACGAATTTTGCATTAAGTGTTAGTAAAAGCAAATAACAATTTCTCTAGTGTATTAAAGTCTGAGAATGAATTAAAAAAAACAGTCAGTAATAAATTTATGATATTTTAGGCATAGATATTTTGATTTAAAGACTGAAAAATATTTCTTTAAAATTAAAAAGAAATTACCTTGTTAATAGGTATTGTTTTAGGTATCTCCTTTAAAAACAAGGAAAGTAATTTTCTATGATGAAACGAGTGACGAGATGTATCTTATACCATGGTGACAGTGAATAACTTTAATCATATTCCAAATGCGACGTCATGTAATGGATTCCTATTTTGACTTTAGCAACTCATTTCTTGAGAAATAAATAAGCACTTAAATAAAATAAAAAATAAAAAATGGTCATATGCAGCTTCTTGTTTTCGAGGATAATTAATTTATGTGATTTCATAAAGTTGAATATATAATTGTTTTTATTCTATCTGAATATAAACAACAAAAAGAAAAAAAAATGAAATGAAATTCGTTGCTTGGAAATCTCTGTCCCACAGAACTCCTGAATTACGTTCCAATTTTTTTAAAAATACAATACTTTTATTAATTTGTAGATGTTAGTTGGATCAGTTAGAGATATTGGGAACGACTCTTACCCATTTTGGGTTTTCTTCCATATGAAACAATAGTATAAGATGAAAATTATATTGTAATTTCCATCTTATAACAAGTTTTGAACGGCTCGTTGAAAATGCATTTTTTTCTAAATTAATTTATAAATTATCCTGTCACAATTACTGCCACGTTCATAATTTCTCGGTACATTTCCCATTAGTCTAGAGATTACGGTGTTATTGGGAACACAAATTAATACTTTTTGATTACACATTTTATATTATAAGCAAATTACATATTTATATTATTAATAAAGATAACTATTTTCCATAGTTCTATCGCAGAGAATACAGAATATAAATCACCATAACCAGTAACTGTAGACGATTGTCAAAATGACTCTGCGTTTTTGATTAACTCTGCTTATCACATGTTATTTTGTCCTTGAATATAATCATCTCCTCAGTACCATCAAGTTGTTCTTTCAGTAGCATGTTGGCAAAAGTTTGAGTATGAACTCGTACGTATAACTGAGTTATTCTTTTTAAATGATTTTGTTTTATTTAGGGAGTCATTGACTCCATGTCTCTGAAACTACTTTTAATTTGAATAAAGCAAAAATATTTTTAAAAAAATTATTTAAAATATTTTAAAATATTGTGATCTTTATTTTTGCTTGTTAAATTCTAACAGTTATTGTTATTATTATTATTTAATTAATATTCAAGAAACGCAGAAATTATTTCTATTTTTATACAGTGAATATTTCATTATAAAATAATATTAAAAGTAACACACAAATAACTTTTTTCATTTTCGCGAAAAATATGTAAAATCAAATATTTATTTAATGTTCCTCATTTTAAATATTTAAATATATCCGAAGTATTAGCAAGCAAATCTTTAAGCGACCTTACATTATGAATAATATATGATTAAATATTTCCAGTACTTGGTTGTATCATGTTATATAATATTCATTTTGCAAGCAAAGGTATGAGAATATTCATTTTAAATTTGCCGTGCTTAATAAAACTAAAATATTGAATTAAATAGGGCAAGCAATGTGACACGTTTAAAAGGAATATCGGTTTTCTAATTAATTACGTTTTTGTAAATCCACTAAAGTTTACCTGGTAAACATTATATATATTTTTAACGCTAAACCAACTGACACATATTAAACATGAATATAAAATCGAATGAAGAAATTATGTGTGAATTGTTATGTTACATAAGACCTAAGAAACAAAATTCGTTAGATAAAAGTTATTTGTAGCTCCGTTTTACTATAAAACAAAAAAAAAAACACATTTTGAATTGAAAAGTCTTTAACCATTAGTTTTGATACATTTTAATACAATTTTTTTAAATTGGGATTTTCAAAGTAGTAAATTATAACATATGTTAAAACTGCATGCTTCAATGTTTTATTTATGTTGAAGAATAAAAATAAATTCATTTCAGATATCAAATGCATTGAATTCGAATATATTTTTCTCTGAATTTACTTGAAGCAAATCTTGCAATTAGAGTAGCAAATTATTTTTTTACATGACATTTGTACTTCTTTTTTGAAATTCAGTTTGAAAATTACATTTACATGGTTGACCATGATTTCATTAGAATGGAAATTAAAATGTATTCAGTAATTAAATGAAATAAAATCAAGCGCGTATCCACTAAGAAGACTTATGGATTTCACCTGAGGACCTGAGACAGGGAAACGAGTAGCTTCCTATATGGTGGTTTATTTTTGCTTCTTTCGTAGATATATTAAAGCTTTATGGTCGAGTTCGCTTCCATACCAAGATGCAGCTCCTATGGCAGGAGCCATATTGTGGCCACTAGAAACTCTTTGTCCTTGTCGACAGAGGTCATTCAATCCTAGTATTCTTCATTAGGGCTGGAGTAACTCCGTTGGATTACAACTTAATAGTAAATTTCTTATGACGGTAGAACTTTTCCTGATGAAGAAATGAGTTAACTACTTGTGATGAGAACTATTTATGAGGCCGCTATTATTTGTTACTATTATTTGATCATTCAGTTCTGTGTTGGAAGCGAATTGTGGTGATTCTTCATATTTACAATTCAACAGGAGGAAATAGCAATTCAATAACTTTCACTATGTGCAAAAGTAAATTAATTGACCAGTTTTAAAAATCAAAGAACTATTTTTCTCATCCAAAGAAACCATACATCTAGTGGCAGATTTAGGCATTTTACCGCCCTACACATTTTTGAGGCATCTCTTTTAATAACTCGTCAATTTAGTTATCTTATTGAAATTTTTAACATATACAACATATTAATGATTTATTTTAGTTATTTTTTGTTTTAAAAACACTATGAAATTAAATATTTTTTTTTATTTATTTACTTTTTAATAAATAAATCATAAAAATAATTAAAATAACAGAATTTTTGAAAAATTAATTATAATTATTCGTTAATGATTTCTTTATATATAATTGTAAGCATTTAATTACTGTGAATGATTATAAAGAAATCATAAATTTCAAATATATATAACATTAAAAATCTTATTTTAAAAGATTTTTCAAAAGTAATATAGCAAAATCAATTAATAAATGATTAATATTCGATCATAAAAAATAATTACTTATATTTTATTTAATGGTCATTCAATGTGTATTTGGTAACTAAACTAATACGATTTTAAATCTCATGCTTCTGACTTCCTCATTTAACTCGCCTGCGGCGACTGCCAAGCAGAAATTCACCACTCAAATAATAATAAATAAAAAATATACCTAAAACTAGAAAATTTTATAATAAATGTTTATAATAAAAGGATGGAATCTCATATGTATGTGAAAAAAATATAACATAATTTGTGTTTAGCTTTACAAAATAACTAAAATAAACAGATATTGATTTGAACTTATTTCCTTTGATCGTTTGGGTTGCTGACAATTTTCCTGAAATTATAATTTTATAATTCAGAATTCATTACCAATTTTTTTGCCTTGATTATTATATTCTACAGTTATCAAATTCATATACTCACGAAAAGCAAGGAAACAGAAAATCCAGGCTTCGACATATATAGTATAGAATTCAGACACGAATCTACAATGTTGCCTTAATTATCATAAACCAAATTTTGCTCACTTATTTTATTGAATTTTTAATTTAATAGATTTTCAAGAACAGAATAAGACTAGCTGATGTGTTTCCTTTTTATGTACAAAAACAGAAATTTTTACGATAGATTTCACTCAAAATATAAAAGAGACCTATAACTTTGCTGTGATTTCCCTAATTTCGGATATCTATATTATGCATTTGAAATCTCTTTTTTCTTAAACGTGTTTCCAAAGATGAATTTGTTCGGCTGAGGAATATTTCAAAATTCCAAATTCATCAAAATCTCGAAGTCAAATTTTTGATAATCACAGTTTTAATTTCCTTTTTTTTGCATAAATAGAATAAAAGAGATGGATATACCATGCAACTTAGATAGATCTTTTTTAATAACTAATTTATTAACAAATTAAAAATATATATAATTCTTACAAATTCTCTCTCTCACATACCTGAACTTTGAAAATTGAAATTGTGTTGAATTACAAGCGAACTGGCTATTTTAATATTTCTGTAAGCTAAGATTTTTTTTTCTGTATTTAAAATCGAATTCACTTCATGCATGAATAAGAGTAATTATAAGTAAAAATTCTTCTACTGAAATGAAAAGGTATTTTTAAATGTAAAATAATTTCATTTAAATAAAGATTTAAAAAATATATCTGTTCAAACAAAACTGACTTACGACTCTTTTGCAACTAGAGTGGATACAACAAAGTCTGTTTTGGCGATTAATGTTGCAGATATTAGCGAAAGAAGTCGCATGCAAATGTCAGTAGGGAATTCGAACAATATATATTGAGCGGGAAACTGCCATACCTGCTCAACGCTAAGTTGAATTTCTTCTTTTTAGCGGTGTGTAGGAAAAAGGGAGGGGATGTTTTCATTTGAAATGCAAAGTTAGAACCGGATAACTTACGCATTTTGTAGGAGATTTGTATTCGAATTCTCATTAAGTAAGGCGGAGAATTCCTATCGGAATTTTCTTGCCTCTTTTTTCTTTTTGATTTTCCACTGCTCACAAAGATAAGAAAAATTGAATTCAATTTGGAGTATTATTCCTGATCAATGTCTTTGTTGTACTTTTGCTGTTTCTGTTGGAATATTGATACTTCTAGTTTTCAAAGAAGGAAAGAAAAAAAAGAAAGAAAAACGATTTATATCCATTTGGTTCTCCGCTGTATTTTTTAGCCTCGAAAACCGGACGGAAATTCGGTTTTGAGTTTCTGTGGAAAAATTCGAAGAGAGATCGTTACTCGAGGAAAATAAAATCGTAAATTCAAGTTTATTTATTTAGTTTGTGAAAAATTTTCTGTAGAGTTGTCGCTTACTTTGTCGTTTGAAACGGAAGAAAAATTAATGAATTATTGATAAAAAAAATACCATCATTAATCTCGTTCTATTGCGGGTATTTCACGAACGCGAGCTTAAATAAACTAAATCATTAATTTATTTTCTTGTCTTTTTTAATGCAATAATAGTTTCTGATTTCGACATACGGATTTTTATATAAACATATGTTTAATCAAAAGTAATTGTTTAATTCCTGTTAGTGTATTTACATATAAAGGACGACAATTAAGAAAATGTAACTTATTCTAATAATTTTTTAATGTTACTGTCTCAGTAACAAAACATGGGGTTTAATGAAAAACTATTAATATTTTTCACATATTAGCAGTTAATTATGAGCTTAAATATAATCTTTCTTTTTAATCAAAATGTAATATTAATGAAACATGATTTGGAACATGATATTTCGAATATAGTAAATATAACGTTTCGAGATTTTAAACCGCATTTATATATTTTTGAAACAATTATTTACTACTGCATATCAATATGCAATAATTTATTAAAAATGATATTTAATATCTGAGGTAGCGGTCTTCCCTAAACCTTCTCGCACTTTCTCTGAAAGAAGTGCCATCCCAGAAAATGCCTTGTATGTCGTTGGCGTACAATAGTTACGAAATATTAATCATTGATTTGAACTTAGCATTTTTAATGAATCTGTCATGTGATCCTCAAGGAGTTCTTTGGCAATTTATTTCTACCATGAGATTTATAACATTCGACAATCGAATTTGTATTACAGACATGTTTCTCGCAATCAATCCAAACAAAACTCACCAAAAGCACTCTGTGAGAAACAACTGCTGTCTAAAGAAGGAATTCATGTTCCTGTCAGCGCCTCCGTTTATGTAGTCTTTATGATAGAACATCGATTTTTTTCTAAACGGATATTTGAATTTTGTGTTCTAATAGAAATATTCCAATGATTCTTATATTTTTCAAAATCCTCAATTTTGATGACAAATTCTGTGCGTCATTGATGTGGCATCCATTGAATATCCATTAAAAATATATGTAAATTTTCCTTTTCAAGTATGAGATTAAAGATGTGGGAAGGCAATATTACAGATTTTTAACAATATTGGAAAGATATATACAATTAACAATATGTATGAAATTCTTCAGGTGATATGAATTTTTAAATTCATATGATAGAAAAAACATTGGTTTAAAAACTATTATTGAAAAAAAAGTTTCAATTAATGGTCTGACAGTTAATATTCCCTCCTTATACAACGAAAGATATTTTTAAGCTTTCCAATTTTTGTTTTCTTATGTAGAAAGGAAAAAAATTGCATTTCTTAACAAATTCTACATCAATTTTTATTAATTGCCATATGTTAAATCTCGCCTAGTCCTAGAATATCATTTACTTAATTATAATAGTTTATTTCTGCAGATAAAAGCAATTACCTAAAAGTAGCAAAAAAAGGGCGAAAAAATTAATATGTAAATTGACACCAATTTTGTGAATTCTTATCAAAATTTTGTACCAATTTATCAAAGGATATGCTATTTATATATTTCTATGTGTTAGAAAACTCTATGTGTTGATGTATGAAAACATATAACTCAAATGTAATAGGAATTAAATGATGGAAATTCAATCCATATCTTTATCAAAATTGTAAATTTTATCAAATCTTGTACCAAATCTTTTAGAATATTCATTGTATCCATTAAATGGAAACAGGAAACTTCAAAACCGGCCATAACTAGATAAATGAAACTCAATTTGCTTTCTTATGAATGGAAATATAGGTCTAATTTTGAAATGGATCAATGTGCAGAAAGACATATTTTTATAAAATGTCCTTTTTGCTTCAATTTACCACGAAGATATAAATTCACCTTGTTATAGAAATATATAAGACGGAAATATTTCCCATTTATTAGATTTTTGCATCTATTTTTACCTTCTTGTTAGACGGATTTTCAGCATTGAAAAGATGATTTTTCATGAAAAATGTCGATTATTTTTTAAAAAAATATTTTTAATTCGTGGACCTTTTGAATTTTATTTCTGTGTTCATTTCTTTGTATGTTTATTTTTTATCCAATGAATTTAATTTCTGAGGCATTTGAATTTTATTTCAATGTTCTTTCTTTGGAAAATTATATTCATTTATATATTTGGATAGTATGTGTTTTTGTAAATAGATTTTGTTATTTTATGTATCGTTTTTTCCAAATTCAAAATCTTTCATGTTTTAAAACTCCCTCAGTTCGAAAAAGATAATTTTGGAGTTACTTCTGTCTGCCTATAAAATAACTCAGAAAATGTTTTGAAACGGAAGGCTGAAATTTTTGGTATATGGATTTAAGACCATATTTACAGCTTTCTATAAAATTTTGAAGGAAATCCGTTAAAAAATGGTCTGTCCGTCTTGTTGTTTGATCAAAAGATAACTCTATAGCTCCAACGGAAGGCACTAAGGGAGATAAAACATGGTGCATATGTTAAGCTTTTAAAATATAGATTCTCATCAAATTCAAACCAAATGAGTCAAAAGGTTGACCATTTGTCGAAATAACTCATAAAAGCAAGGAATTAAACCATTGTAATTCGGTATATGAATTTGTGATTACAACTAACTACATTTTTGCGACAAATTACTGTTTCATCGGTTGGGAAGAAGGTGTCTAAAATCCATATTCACTAGATAGATTCTGTAAAAACGTTAGATTCTTACTAGAGATCTATATTTCGTAACTATTGTTTGATAATGCCATACAAAATATTTATGGACTTATCCTAGACTTATGATTTTAAGCGCGGAAAGGAGGATATGACCTTAACTGGACAGTATGGATGGCCTTATTTTACTAACTATTAATCTATTATTTTTATCTATCAGCCTCGTCATGATAGATTTTGTTTCACAAATTTGAGTAACAAGTAATAGTTCAGTACAAGTGAAATATTCGCATTCAACTGGCTCTTTAAGTTTCGAAATCTTTCAGAATAGGTCGAGAGAACTAAAGACCTGAGAGAACTAAAAAAAAAAAAAAAATAGAAGTGCACTTATAAAATAATTTTGAAATCATAACCTATAAAAATAAAATGAGATGCTTCCGGATCAATGATTCTTTATTATAAATTATTGAAGAAATTAAACATTTTATTTATCATCGAAACCAAAACAATTTTGCTCAAAGACTAAACTGTTTTTTTCTTCTTTCTGTTTATAACAGAATTTAAACTCCAATATAATATTAATGGTTGAAACTGATAATTGCCAACTGTAATTATTACATTCGTCGACTAATCTTACTTTATTTTTTATAAAAGATTAATACTGCTCTAAATAATAAAGAGAATGTTAGAGATTAATAAATTATGTTTAGGCAAATAATCTACTGCATACATCCCATGTAGAATGCTTTGTTTTCAAGTTATTTTCATTTTCTTCGACGCTTTATCATAGAGCATAAAAGTTGTTTATTCTGGTGCTACTCCGGTAATACATTCTTTTGAATTTTCAGAATTCATGCTTTGCTAATTTGCAATTTTTTAATCAACGACATCATCTTAGAATATACTAAATATACTGAAATTACAGTTTTTCATGCATTTTTTTAGTCTATTCGTAATTACAGAATATATTAAATTAAATTATTTTCTTAACTGTATTTTCAATTGAGAAACATGATAGCTTATTTCAAGAGAAAATATTCTTGTTAAAAATGATTGCTCCAAAATTTAAAAGTAACTAAGATTTTTTTAAAAACAAATAATGGTAAAGTAATACGTAAAGTAATTGGAACCATAGGAATAAATATTTTTTCCCTCGGAATAAACGTTAGAATAAATATTTTCCCTTCGGAATAGTTATTGGAATAAATATTTTTTCTTTAAAAGTATTTTCTGGTAAATAACTTTTAGGAAACACGATACAGTCCGAGAAAACCCAGACTCACTGATTTCGAAACTTGTTTATTCTGTTAAATCCTTGCAAATGTAATCGGAGAATGTTTTTCAAACGCTATTTCTGCACAACCTAAAATGAAAATTTATTTTCCAATAGACCTTGCATCATAAACTTACTTCTAAGCATAATTTACCTTAACTATATAACTAAGCAAATTTACTTTCTAGCATGCGAAGTATGAAGGAAGTATTATATAATCTTTAAAAATTTAATGCTCGAGAATTTGACGAATTTCATTTTCAGAATTCCCTGCCCTCGAAAAACACATTTGTTATATTAAACCTATCTTATTCTGTGAGCACGATAATCTATAATCGAGCTTTCGAATTTCATTGATCTAGGTGTGATCTATATGGATGAAATCAGGCATGTGGGCCTCCAACCAATTTCTATTTTAGTGGATTGAATTGCGCGAGGATAGAACCTGGGACCTTGTCGTTCGCAGTCCAGTAACATAACCAGGATATAAAAGCATATGCTCGTGTAGCGTAGTTGTTAACTGGCTTATATGCTGTTCACCACAGACTCTCTCACCAGTGAGTCGGAGGTGAACCGAACGATATAGCTGTTGAGTGGTGATGTATTTAGCTGTTGTCTAACGGGCCTGTACCCAGTTGAGTAGCGCCAAGCCTTATGGCGATCGTGTGTGGGCGAGTGGTTGCTGATGCTGCGTCACGTGAGTCTGATGACTTTCGTTTGCTGCGTCAAGTGAATCTGGAGACTTTGGTTTGCTGTGGGTAGATGGCGCCACAACAGCTGTACGAAGGTTTAAGTTTCATCGTCCGAGGTCACCAATTTAGCTGTTTGAGATGAGCGAGGTTAAAACCTGAGACCTTGTGGTTCGCAGTCCAGTAACATTACCAGGATACAAAAGCATATGCTCGTGTAGCGCAGTTGTTAACTGGCTTATATGCTATTCACCACACTATACTCAAATTTTCTATAAATTTTGAATGGAATCTATTCACAGAATATCTATTTGGCTAGCTATTTTAGTACATGTGAACTAGATAACTACAAAACACAAAGAACTGAGTAGATAAACTTTTGTATTCAATTCTAGTGTCTAAAATATAGAATCTGAATAAATTTTCCTCCAAATCTAAGAAACGGTTGGCCATCTGTTGGTCTGTGCTTCGTTTCAATGTAAACGCAATGACTAAAATTCTAAAATTTGGTTTTTCTTTTTGTGACTAGAAATGTAGTTCCCTGTGAAATTTTGGTTTTAATCTCTTGACAAAAGGTGTTTAAAGTACATTTTCGCATGATAGATTCAGTGAAAGTAAAGGGGGCTGTGCCAAATATCTATATTTAATTGCCACTTTTTTGGCAATGTCATGCAATTCATTCGCCTGCTTACCTAATTTCCATAATATTTTGGGGAGGAGGGGATTCAGACATTTATTGGGGTGTACATGTGAAAGTTTCTTTCAGACCGCTCTTAAAGGTTTTTTTTAGATATAATATGTCTTTAATAGTTTATATTGCCTCATTGAAAAGAGGCAGGCGACTCTCCATGGCCGAATGGTCATAGCACTGGTCTCTTAATCTTAAGAGATCGTAAGTTCGAATCCCGCTCGAGACGATGCGGTTCATAGTCGGTATAAATATTTATGTTTTCATTTATTTCATGTTCTAGAAGATTCTGGACATTTCTTTAGTTTACAAGACAAGTGTTCTGGAATTTTTTTACTGTCTCCAGAAATGTATTCTGGAACTTTCCCTGTTAGTATAAAAGCAGAAGATCTGTCATTCACTGTGTTCTAAGTTCAGAGTTGAGTTAATAAATTGGTTTAGCTCTACTTCTAGTGTGTGTCATTGAGTTTCATACTAAAGTACCAACGTGACAATATAAACTTCTCCCTATCAACACTGCTCATGGAAAACATTACATAACCATTTTCTAAAAATCTCTCTCTCTTGAATTGAAATGTTGCTGATTTTAAAATACTGGTTAGATAAAATAGATTGGTTACTTAATATTATGTAGATCTTATACATGAAAATAATTGTCCTTAAAAAATAGATAAAGAAAATATAACATAACAAAAATATAACAGTGTAAATGTTTTTTTTTTGTTTATATCTAAGGAGGATAGAATAGTACATTAGTGTATATATATATATATATATATATATATATATATATATATATATATATATATATATATATAAAGAGAGAGAGGGAGAAGGAAAAACAAGCAAAAAGGCAAATGTTAGAAAAGAAAAATATAACAACAGAAAAAACAAATAAAATGAAATTGTGCTTATCAGTCAAATTTTCTTTATTTCATTATATGTTAATAATTTACACTAGCAAAAAATATGAGAATAAAAAACATTTTTTTAAAAAAAATTTCTTGGAAAACTGATATTGCCTAGTGTAAAGAAACGCTATAGATTTGCTAACAATAAATCCTTATAAAAGTACTCAAACTTTCCTTTTACACAAAAGGATTTTTCATTTTAATAATTTTAAATGACAATTTTGAAATTTCTTATTTGAAGAAGAAGATTTTTGATGCTATTTTAATATTTCCAAAAAATATTATATCGATGATGACATTCCTAAATGAGAGATTTCTTGGCTTATCATACCAATTTCATTGCATTCATCTGATTAATATAAGTTATTTAAAATAAATTACAAATTCATGTAATGAGATCTTGAACGAAAAATATTTAATATTTTTCAGAATAAAATCTTTACAAAACCTTTTAAAAATAACTGATTTTTTTTGTATAGCTTAGTTATTTAGTGAAGAAGATAGAACGAGTACAATTGTGGCAATGTAAAAGTGAATAAATAGATGTTTCATTCTTTCAAAGTAATTTGCAGAGCACAATTCCAGAAATGCAATAAATAAAATTTTATATAATATTTTCATTGGTGTCAGTACGCATTGAAAATAATCTTCACAAAATATGACTGATTTTTTTCTAATAGCTTCATCAATTTCGAAAAAGAGGTTATTTAAACAAAAGTCTCCCTTTTCCTTTTTTATTTATTTATTGATTGATTTGTAAAATAGCAATTTAGTTGTGAAGGTGTTTCACAATTCGTAATTCTCTCTTCAAATTCAAGTTCCTGTTTATCATATTCAGATATACACAGTTAAATATTTACAGAATAATTATTCTAAAAATATATATTAGATTCGTAGATATTTACAACATCGAAATGAGGTAAAATGTTGCTAGATTACCATCTTTACAGCAATTTATCGTTTATTTATTTATCATATTTCTTATACGATAAATAAATAAATAAAAAATAATAATAAAGATTTGTTATATTTTTTAAAATTCTGGTGTCTAAAATTAAAAATATCGCTTGGCATCATGGATCAATTATATTCCGAAACCGTAAAGCTACTTTAAAATTTATTATATCCTGAATTATTCTATTTCCGAAAATTAAAAACATCTATAACTGAATTTTCGAATTCACATAGTATCATGGAATAGTTATATTCAGAAACCTTAAAGCAAATTGTTCTTTGACCCGCTGTTCAACTTTAAATATTTTAATCATTTTATGACTATTTGAACTGATAGGCACAATAAGAAAATGTTAAACAAAGAGTATTTATCTAAAATTTACGATTCCAGCGATTTAAAATATGTATGACATCAAATAAAAGTTGTCTAAGACTCCAAATTTATTTCATTGCTTTGAGTAAGAACTTTTGGATAGATAATAAATAGTTTATATACTGAGAGTAAAGTGCAGTTTTCTTCAGCTTAGAGTGATATAATATTTAATAGATACATTTATGATTTGTATAGAAGTACAATATTTTTCATATCAAATAAAATATATACTTTACTAGTTTTGTAACGGTTCCCTTTTCTCTCACCTGATAATTGGCATTCCGGTCAGATGTAACATCACCTATTACCAGACACATTGTTAAATGTCTTTGTACTGCCAGGTGGGGGATCCTCTTCGCAAGTAGAGTCATTGTGTCAGGTCATTAGTTGTATCCAGATAAAGAATCACATGTGTGTGTTTCATCGTTTCAGGGTGATCCATCGTATCTTCAAGGGAGAAGAACGCTAAACACTCATATGTTAAATATTTTCCCCATTAATAATGGACTCCTCACATCAGTCACCAGAAATTAACTATCGATGTCAAATGGACTTTAGCCAGTATTAGCGGTGAATTAATATAATTAACATGTGTTCGGGAAGGGTCAGTTACAAAGATAATCATAGCCTGGAAACTATTGAGGAATCATTTTTGAACGGCTATTGGGTGATAAGGAGATCAAGTGCATCAATCAGAAAATGAGAAGCCGAGATTTGACTGAAATAAAATGCGGTATTTTTTGAAGAAGAAGAGAAGAGCAGTGAGAGCAGTAGAAGATGAAGTCGGAGAGAAGTTTGTGTTAGAAGGTGTTCCTGATTTTGTGAGAAGCTCTTTGTGATTCGGGCTTTGGTGTTAAGATACACCCAATAAAGATCGGTGGATTTCTGCAGCTATCCTTTGAGTTGCCATTTGAGCTAACAGCCTGTTAACGTTTTTTGGTGTTTATTCTCCGAATTAATCTAGAAATTATTTCATGATTAACTTTAAACTGTTGGAATTTTATAAATAATTTTAATCTAGATGAGAACAAGTTGTTTTTGTGTACATATTTAAGGCTGTAAATAAAAGAACTGTTGATTACGCTATTCTCTTATTTGATAGGTCAGACTCAAGACTTTAAAGTATGTGCAGAAAAATGTGATTTTTTCCTGGCAAAGCAGATATAATTTGAATTTTAAAAAATGAAAGAAAGCATATGTATGGATAAAAAAAAATTACAAAAATTTATCTGCTTATTTACAAATTAGTCTTATTAAAACATCATATATTTTATTTTTTTAAAGAAATTACTGTTTGAGTTCAAGAAATATTAAATTGTAACTTTATGCTAAATCATTTCATAAAACAATATACATTTTGTTTTTGTTTTTATATTTGACATCTTTTATATCTAACCTAAATACTTTTTTTTATTTCGTATAAAATAATTAAAATGTATGTAGAAAAAATAACATTTATACAAAAATATATTAAAGTGGACGTTTCTTATTCATGTAAAATAGTTAGTTGTGACCTATCCTACCTCTTACTACTTTTGCCAAAATCTTAGCCGTTGACAGCTGAAAATGGTCGCTTGATATGTATAACCAAGAATGCGGTGCTACCATGAGTGCAAGCAGAAGTAGGGGAATACCACTTTTGCCAAAATCATAGCTGTTGACGGCTGAAAATGGTCGCTTGGTATGTATAACCGTGTGATGTGACTAGGAGTCCGAGCATTAGAAGTAGGGGAATGGAATGGTAGTTTGGCGTTTATTAAATTACTTTATTTCTAATTAGACCAAGCCAAAGGAAAATGAATAAACATGAATCCATTTAACAGTGTTGTTTCTAAATAAAACTATCGTTTTTAACGGAGAAAAATTATACGATATAAATTAAACAAAAAAAAAATACAAATTGCTAGGCTGCGGAAGAGAGAAAGTGGAGGTTAACGATGTATAATTAATTATTCAACTACAGTATATTATTTGATCACGCGTCTTTACGTTATTGCGATTTATAAATGGTGTAGGAATACAAATGATATAAAAAATGATGTAAACATCCTAACTTTAATTTTTTACTAAATGGGTCTTTTCATGTTTCTTGTGTTTATTTTCCCTACTGCTGAAATTTATTTCATACAGACTTGACGGTCTAATGTCAACTGAATTTCTTCCGGAATACTCTGAACAAATATGCACAAATTTAAGCGACCCAATATATAAGAATTTATAATATCTGACTCACCAATATTGATATATTGTAATTTATATAAGTTATAAATATATATAATAATTATATATAAATATTATATATATATATATATATATATATAATATATACATATATATGATGTATACATACATATATATATATATATATATATATATATAATATATACATATATATGATGTATACATACATATATATATATATATATATATATATATATATATATATATATATATATATATATATATATATATATATATAATATATATATATATATAAATATTATATATAAATATATATAATAAAATATATATAATAATTTATGTAAGTTGTCTGAAACGCTTGAAATGATTGCATGCAAATGACATAACATTTAAAATATTATTTTATTTCATTGTAGATACAATTTCTTGAAATAAAGGCGTTTCGATGCAATGAAAGGTTTCCATTGCGTATACAATATGACAATCATTTATTGGATCAAAAATATTTTTAAAATAACATGAATGAACTTTCACTTAATTTTATATATTTGGAAATAAACGAAGACTGATATGTACATGTATTTTGTAATTAAATGTCCTCCATCCAGAAAATATATAACTTCTTTTTTAACAGACGGTTAGTCTTGTTAAATTTTTATTTATTTATTTTAACTACTAAATATATCATTGAGAGAAAAAGAAACTAAGCAGTTCTTTATATATATATATATATATATATGATATCGTGTTTTCCATTTTCAGAATTTCAGAAAACAAGGAATTCAAAAAAAAAAATCTTGAATTTTGGCTGCAGCAATAAAATAATAGAATACAAGCCAAATAAATATAAATTATACTTTAATTATAATTAATTGGCAAATCTCAAACTAAAAAAAAAGCTTTTAAAACATTATATCATTTGTCCATTATGTGGATAGCAAATATTAGAAAAGTGTTTTTTTTTCATCTACGAATTAAAATCAAAATTTTATGCAGATTCATCATTTCGGCACTTCATCGGCACTTCGACACTTGAGTTTTGTCTATATAGTTCTTTTGAGTTTTGAGCTATTGTGTGAATAAATAACATGTTTGCAGAAGTAATTCTAAATTTCTTTTAATAAGATGACTATTTTCTTCAAAGTTTCCAATTAGAGTTTCTTTTTCTTTTCTTTTTTTTTTCGATTTCTACAAATTTTTATTAATATTTTAAACACAAGAAAGGTTAAAAAAGAAAAGAAAAAAAAAAAAAAAAACGACCGAGGTATTACAAATTTTTTCCAGAATATTTTGATATTTTTTCTTCAATCTTTTGCAGAATTGCATTTTTATTAATTAGTTGGATAATCCTTTAAACGTAGTTTCATTTGGCATTTCAAAGTTTATTTCAAAGTCACTGATTAATATTTATCTCGCATTGACTTACAGAGTCCAAATTATCCATGAGACATTCTTCATACAAATGACTAATGGAACTTTGCAAGCTGCCTCGCCAGCATACAGAACCTAAACGCTTATTTATTGATCGCTAGGAACTTAAGAACGAAGAATCATCCATGTCACGCGAAGGTAACCACCACTTCCTGAACAACTAAACTCAGCTACTTCCTCTTCCGCTGGTAGAAAAGAAGAACCAAGAAGAAAGAAAAATGAATTTAACCAACGCATATAAAACGGCGATATTAGACTTTGGCCATGTTACTTTCAACCCAGGCTGATAAGCTATTTTTTATGGAAAAACGTGATGGAAAAAGTTCGAGGTACAATTTCGTACCATTTTCCTCCTCACCATAAAGTTTGTTCTCTTTCCCAAGGAAACGTAACATATTCTTGGCACACATATACATTGCCCTTCGTTCTAGCGTTCCGCCCGTGAGTATAGATCAATCAAACTGTCCAGTGCTCCTCTAATTTTAAGTTCTTTTCACCTCGCTTCAGGAGGAAAATGTGGCCTGGGAAGAATTGATCCGAGCCTGAAAATACCCACTCGCAGTTTCATTTATTTGCGGGTACTTGAAGCGCGGAGACTGTTATTAAGGATGCCAATACTTCGCGTGTATGCTAATCTGCTTTTATTATGGAAAGGGCAGATTCAAAAATGCCCGACAAGGGCAGCATGAGGATGGTACAACAGCTGTGCATGAGATTCATTAACTAATTATGTTGGACAATATTTTTTTTTTCAGGAATAAAAGTTTCTGGTTGCTCTTTTCTCTAATAATAAAGTATCATATAAATTTAACGATGCTCTGATGAAAGGAAATTTATACCGTCATCGGGAATATAATATTTTTAGGTAATACCATTTATAAAAATATGAAAAAGTTAATACATTTTACTATAAAGCAGTAAAATATGGTTACTAACGGTATCGAGAGTATGTCTTTAAGACAGTTAATTTACTGATTTCCATTGATGACATTTATATAGCAGCTGAATTACATATTTTTTTAAATCTTCGCAATACACACCAGGAAAATTATATATTAATTTCATTCTTTTTACATCAAATATAAATTTCTGATATAAAAATTAGTTCATAGAATTTTTCAAATTTTGAACTACCTTTTTATGCAAATATTAATACGTATTAATATATTTTTTTCTGTAATCAGAACTCGAATATGCTTTTTTAATGATAAATGAATATTTCAACTCTAAAATAGTTTTGGAAAGCTTTAAAGTGCTAAAGCTATCAACCATAGCAATTACCATTTCGACATATTCTTTTTTTTGTCTTGGATCTTGAATTTAATCTAGGAATTTCTATAACGAAATAATTTATTTAGATACGGAAATAAAATAATTCTGAATATTTAAAAATTAACAATAGTTTATTGTTTATGTATTTTTTTAAGTTTTTTAAAAAACACGATGAGTGCTGATTAAAATGTGATAAATTATTAAATTTTTGAAACCATTTTGGTTATATTTATTACAGTTAATTGTAAATACTAATTCTTGTGAAAAGAAACAAATTGACATTTATATCATTTTACAATACAATTTATTGTATTTGTGCGCTAGAAAAACAAACGCAATTCTTCGAAATGATAAAAAAGCAAGGTATGTTTATTGTTTGAAATGATACGAAAAAAAATCGAAGAGAATATTTATTGAAGTTTGTTCAATAAACTTCTGCATTGTTGGAAAATTAAATGCTTTA
This sequence comes from Argiope bruennichi, assembly GCF_947563725.1. Taxonomy (NCBI): domain Eukaryota; kingdom Metazoa; phylum Arthropoda; class Arachnida; order Araneae; family Araneidae; genus Argiope; species Argiope bruennichi. The sequence continues at coordinate 61,045,310 of NC_079152.1, read as the reverse complement.
TTGTTTCTTAAAATAGCAAAAGTTTCTTATTATTCCTCGATTTGGAACCACAGGACTTGCATTAGCTTTTAAATTATAGAAGAAATGAAGTCAAAAATCTTTATAATTACACGAAATTTTGATGGAACAAAAACAGAAAAAAATGTGTATGTCCCCTTTTTCTAGTCCTCCCAGTTCGGACATTTTTTTTTGATAGTGACTTGTTATTCCTACATTCTATTTGTGAAAAAAAAGTGACATTACATATGCAGAGAAATCTTTATAGATTAGTCAAAAAAGGAAAGTGAAATCCTAATGATTTAGTGCCATAGTAAAATTTCCCATAACGTCCTCCTCCACTACATAGCAAACCTTTTTTTCAAAGGCCACTTATGTTTGGTAGGAAGTTTTTTCTTGATAATATGTTAAAAAAATATCTAGGAATGCCAGTAGCATGAGTAGTTACCTATTCAAATATAATAGAATCTATTCCTCCACTCCTTACCCTGATAATTTTACTGAGAGAAAGAAATGAAAGGGGACTAAAAGTAAAGAAACTATATGCGTCATTGATCTATTTAGTATGCGCAGAGAATAGTGAACTGCGCCTTCTACAGAGGTAGGAAAGAGAATGAAGCGCTTATTATTTTAAACAAGAAAACGAAGACATTTCAGCTACAGACACAGACTTTTAATCTCTGCACAATGTGCAAATGTGATTTATCCTTGCACATGTCAAGATATAAATGTGTTGCGATGTTATAATAACAAAAGAAAATTAGCAAGGAATGTAGCCGAATCTTTCAACTGGAGAAGAACCGGAATCTTTAACCCTACAATGCATAGCGTAGCCATTTGGCTACATGTTTTAAGTCATTTATAAACTTCACATGACTGTTCCTAAGCGCAACAATGAGTGTTTGAAAATCTGTTTCTTAAATTCTATCTGATAAACAATTCTAGAATAGATCGATATACAGCAATAGCAGTATTAGCATCTGATTTAAACTGGAAACTTGGCAGAATATTAAGATGGCTGTTGTATGAATAGTTCTATCATTAGAAGTACAATAATTTTTTTGCATTTTAAAATATATTAGTAAAAAGAGATTTATTTTTATTGCAGAATTATTATAATGTGATTTGTATCATTAGGATATTCATTAATTCATAATGCAGTCATATTGTATACATATATTCTTTAATTTCACAAAAAAATTTTTTTTAAATTTTTTTAATAATCTTTTGAAACTATACGCAGCTATTCAAAATACATAGTTTTTTTTTTTTGCAAAAAAAAAAAAAAAAATTATAATAATAACAAAAATCATGAATTTTGGGGTTAAATCATTAACAGTTAAGTCCACAGATTTTTAGTGAAACTAATACTTTTGCCAATTATTGTGTAGTTAATGATAAATTGTCTTGGAATGTAAGTTTGAAATTAGAAAAGCAAATTACAGAATGACATCTACTGAAAACAATTTTAAATATTCAAACAAGAAAATGTTTGCTTCTCTAAAATTAAAAATATTCAAATAAAAGTTATTTTTGGTTAAATCTTGAGATCTACAGCATCGGAAATAGTAAATTAGAGCTTGCTTTAATAGTTGTTTTATTTTCCAAAATTGAATTATCTTCAGCGCAATCAAATTCCTCGATACTGCTGACTTTACATTGAGTGTGGTCGGCGTAAAGAGTTTTCGCTGCGTATTGGTTGTTTTATCTATATATATATATATTCCATATTTGTACTCGGAAGGGAAAGTCACTGGTATTATCATACTAACATGAAGCAAAAGATGAGGAACATGATGTGGAGATATACGCATACACACCACTGCTGTTTCATTCTACACATTTTATACACGCATATACACCACTGTTGTTTCATTCTACACATTTTATACACGCACACACACCACTGCTGTTTCATTCTACACATTTTATACACGCATACACACTACTGCTGTTTCATTCTACACATTTTCATATTTGTTTATGCATCTCTTAACTAAATAAATTTTTCGAAAGCAAGTACTTAGGAAGACATTCAAAATTTAAAAACCGGCCAAGTATAATAGGCAGCGTATTTTTGAAATTGATTGACATAATCTTCTTTAAATAATATCACTCCTATTTACTCGCTGAAAACATAGCATGTTTCTAAAAATATCAAAAAATTAGAATACATGATATTTTTATATGAAATAACGATATATATATACAGAATAAGTTATATTTTTAGCAAATTCAACGGAGAATCTTATATTGAAAAAGGAAAACTTTTACAGATATATACTGTGGAGATATTATAATAATAAAAAAAAGAGAAGAACTCCGCCTTCAGGAGCTTTTATTCTTTCATATTGCATAAAATATTATATCAAATAAAGAAAAGAACCATTACCGTAAGGACGCAGATGTTCTATAGGGGATAAGATAACTATAATTAATTGCTGCCATTGATGTTATATAGTAGCTATTTTGATCATGCCTTAATGGTATATTCGATGCATCTGACAAGCATTTAGAAATTGATATTCAAGATAGGAAGTTACCAAAGCTTTTGCGTTATTATATTACTCTATGTTAAGATGCAATAGCTTCAAATTGATATTTAATGCAGTACATTTAGACACCATTACTTACTGTCTGTTAAATAGGTCAAAGAAAATAAATGAGTTTTTATGGCACGTTGACAGCTTAGTTTTCGATTAAAAGAATGGAGTTGAATTTAGAAATGATGTTCTAGATGTAATGTGCTTTAGTTATCTCACTGAAAATATAAGTTACATAATGTATGCAAGATTTCACCAGAATTCATCAGGAAAAACAAGATTCATTACCGGTGCCACAGATGCTGAAGTAGAAAACTTTTTCCCTTCCTAGTAGGATCCGGTACAAATACTACATCATTATGTCTTCAATGCTCCTGCTGCCTGTAATCTAATCTTCAATAACTGCCTGTAATCTAATCTGAATGTAAATACCTCTCTCTAACTGAAGCCATCTTCAATGTAAATATTATTTTTACTGTTAACAAGTTAGGGAAGAAAAAGATATATTCAATAGATGGATGAAAGGTATTAAAGATCTTATTTCATTTTAGAAAAGGAGAAAATTACATTCTTCCGATTTGAAATGCTTTCTTTTCAAAGATATTTTGACTACTTTTACACATATAAATATACTTATTATACCTATTATTTAATACGTCAGCTTGGTTAATCTGTCCAATACACAATCAAGTTTTACTAGATTTTGACTGCTTATTAAGTGTTTAAAAGTCTACTGCTGTCTTCACTTTTATAAACGCATTGTATTCAAGCCCAAATGAACCCAATTCTTCTTATTTCAATTACAAACAATGCTTTCTGTTTCAGTTCTTAAAACAATTGAAGAAACAATTTATTTTAGTCTTTAAGAAAGTATTCAATGTAGTACACAACATTTTTATGCACGTTTATCCGGTTTTAATTCAAGGAGGTGCAAAGAAATAAATGTAAAAATATCAAGAACTTCCCTTTTTTACAAAAGAAAAAAAAGCCAAATTAATAATTATTTGATAAACTTTACTACATTTATCAGATATCTTCAATGTCAAAAAATAATAGTAGCAATAAAAGTGCTATAAAAATTATATTCTTTTCTATGTTTTTGTCATATATATGGACAAGCTACCTACTTATTTAGATTATAGTAAAATGCCCTCATGGAGCAACCAAAGAAATTAATTTTGTACATATTTGATTCAAGTACAACTAACATATATATTTATATTACTTCAAGTATACATTTTGAGATGTATTGTGTGATATATAAAATCTCAAAGACTGCTTTTGCTGTTTATGCCTGCCGAACTCTGCGTTTCGGTAACAAAATTTCCAAATTTTTTCTATTGCCCTTGCATGCTTTAATTTAGTTGCAGCTTCTTGACATGGGATCATATCTCTTCTACAAATATGGGTTTCATAAATACCATACTTATAGCTTCAGTAAAACCATATGTTGCTTGTATTGGCATGCATTATTGGAATGAACGGTTTCCTTGAAACGAAACTAATTGTTCACATGTGATCATTTATCTATATGTGGGATTAAAACGTTTTGGCGATATATCTATCATGTATCCCACAAGTCGCTAATGGTTGAAAATTTATCTTTTTATCTCTTACAGGAATGTTTTTCTCGATCATTAAATATTAAAGTATTTTACATATGAAATAAGGCCGGAATAGCCTGGTTGGTAGAGCGTCGGATTCGCGTCCCTTACGTTGCGAGTACGAACCCCGCCGGCCGAAGATTCCCCGCGTGCTTGGTGGCTGACGCGCGTTAAACCTGTCGTGGTCACAAAGTCCTCCATGTCGAGAGTAATTCCACTGGGGATACTGGATTAGGGGTGATCGTTCTCTGATTCATGTCTAAATTAAGATCTGTGGTTGAGTGAATGAAGTCCGCCCCGTAAAAAGGGTTGTGACGTGTGTGTAGCTAAGTCGTACTCTTGGCTCTAGATGGCGCTACTATTGAAACAAGAGGCGCTCCCCCTGAGGCTTAAATCGGCTGCCTTTGACGGCGGGCTTGTCCATGGCAAGTGCCATTAGAAACAACCACATATATAATAATCTTTCCAAATTCACCGTAGCTCTGAAAATAGTACAATATTTCTCTGCATCCCAAGAACTTTCTATATTCACTGCTGGATTTGAATACTCCAGGAAACAAAAGAGAAACTGCAAAGGCATTAAATTCAATACTATCAATAATTTTCTACTTATTCCCTAACATAAGTTTTTCTTTTTATAGTTGAGTTCGCTATGACAATTTTCTCGATGTCTTTTGTGATAAACAACCTAAAAATAAACTCATCATGAATTCTTGAAGTATTATTTGCAATAAGTCTAAGTATTAGGTTCAAAATACTTTTCGAGATATGCTTATCTTCACCTAAAGAAGGTTCAGTTCTATATTGAATCTATTTATAATTGGACAAATAAATGCTGTCTGTAAATACAATTTCTTCTGAATTATCATCGCCGTACGAAGAAAATTCAGAAGCTCCAGAAATGTTATTTTCTAATTCCGATATAATTTCTTCGTTATATGACGAAACTAATAACATACCATGCATTTCTTCTTGTAATAAAGATCTATCCACCAGTGAACTAACAAAAAATCATTGTTATAAGCTGGAATTAGTAAGAAAACTAGTAATTACACAGAATTTCCAGACTAATTTCAAAACTCAAAGGGAAAAGGAGAAATTCCCTGAAAAAAATGTGAACGATTCTCATTGGTTATGATTACATGCGTCTACAGATACGGAAAAAGGTTTAAAGGAATTTCATCAAACAATCTTTTGAAACTTCCGAGTGATTCCTAATATTTATGTCTAGACTTTCTACCTTTATTATACGTTTCCAATAATGAAATATAACCATAAAATAAATATATATTTATCTATATTTATAATATATATTGATAATAAACGTATTTTCGATTTATATATATATATATATATATATATATATATATATATATATATATTACAAAAGAGAAAATCATGCCTTTTTTTTTGTTTTTATATCTATATACTTGAATATAAAGATTTCAAAATATTCAAAAACAGTGCACGTAAACATTTTCCTATAAATATGCATGCATTTCAATCAAAACAAAAAGCGAATAAATTTCATAAAATAGCAAACTGAGCTCATTCATGAAGCCACGGCATAATAACGAAGTTATTTTTAAATTTATTGCAAAAATTAAATGACTTTTGGATCGAAATTAACCTGAATACAACAATAGGGTTAAAACAACCGATAGTTGGTTCTAAATGCTTATAATGCGAGCTATATTAACATATTTTTTTTATACTTGATAATAATTCCAATCTACATAAAACGTGAAATTCAGGAATAAAGCACATTTAAGAATTCATTCAGAATTTAAATATATTTTCTTTCGAAATCTATCTTCAAATCTTTTTTATTTTATTATGAACCTTATTTTTATAAATTTTCTAGAAGAAAAAAAATACGTTTTTAAAATTCTTATTTCTCGAACAGTTTCATGAATCAATATCCTTACAAGAGAAGAGGCATTTCCAACACACTTTCTTCCATTTTTTACTTCTTCCATGTTTTTTTCCTTCCATGTTTCAATTCGCATTGAATTATCAACATTTCACTGAGCATATGGAACAGTTACATCTGTTTCAAACTTATCACTAACTTGTTTTATGAAAAGAAGGCAGGTCAATATGAATTTCAGTTCGAAATCTCTCTATATAGTGTAATGTGCAAGTTTTCTTATCATTCTACAAATTCGGGTTTCGAAACTATTTATAAATCGGATCAACATGTGAAATTTAATACGTAAAATTGAACTAACTTCAATCCTTTGAGCAACTGAATTTTCATAATCTAATGATTTGCTTTATAAAAACACAGGATTTCAGTTTTTTATTAACGTTTTGTGAAAACCATTATGGCCTGAAAGCTAAGTTTTGTTAGTACTTACTACCTATTACAGAATATCCAATCATTAATTAAAGCAATGCTTGCCTGATTAACCCTTTCGGGACGGGTGTCCTCTATCCTAGACACAAGCACAGGAAGGAGCGTATGTGAAAGGAATCATCTCAAAGGTCGGAGGTTTGGCGTCGGTAAGCCTAATTTTGAAAAAAAAATCTCAAAAAATAAAGTTTAAGTCTTAACATAGTCATTTTCCCACCTCTTTAGATTATTAGTTCATTCATAATATGAGCACATTCTATCTCTCACAAATTGCGTTTTGGTTTTTGTTTTTTTGCCATAATAAACCGAAATCAAGGCTTTCCGTAATAAAAAGAAAAGTGCGCGAAACGTATCCAAAAACTACGCAAAATATAACAGAACTGACGGTAAAATCCGAAAAGACTACAATTACACAGTAATAGCAAAAAAAGAAGAAAGAAAAAAGTAATGCGAATGATTCTATCAAGGGAAAAGTTACACAACCCACCTCTGTTTATTTATAATATTCTCATCCTCCCCCCTCCCCCCGGCAACAGCTGATGTGTAAAATACCAAAGTAAGGTTGAATATGAGCAAACTGAAGGTCAGGATATCAAAACTATATTTATTTCAAAAGTAATGGACACAGTGAGCCATCTAGTGATGATTAAAAATTAGTCCAGCTTAAAATGCACATATGCATCACCGTCCCATGAATTCGATTTTCAGAAATGCATGGGTGGTGACCCCCGGATCAGAGAGACGTCCGCTGGTAATGCATATATGACACGCCCGTCACGAAAGGGTTAATTCATATAAATAAAACCTCAATGGCAATTTTTTTGCACCTCTAATTACTGAATGGATTTTTTTTAAAAAAAAGTTTGATTGTAAAAGGTGTAAAGCAGGGGGAAGATTGATTGAAACTGCCACAACAATTAACAAATTAATTAAGTTTTTATTAATTGAAAATTATCTTGTCTTTGTTCATGCGCTGTATTGCGTAAGTAAATGACAGACCAGCATTTACTTAGTAAAAGACATTGGAAGAAGAGAGATATTTTTTTTAAATGCTACTTATAATGTAATAATGTAACATTTTTTGTACGCATACACACACACACACATACATGCATGCAAATATACATATACATATATATATGTGTGTTTGTGTGTAGTACAGTACACTCCCGATTATCCGCGGAATTGGGTGGCGCGGCCGCCGCGGATAACAAAAATCACGAATAATCCGAAAAAAGCTAAAAAACGGATATAGCAAAAGAGAAAACAATCATTCCAACTTTGAAAAATTGTTTTATGTACAATAAAACGTGAAATAAACAGCAGGAAATGTTTAACTAACGCTAAATATTTTAGTATATGACTCAAAACTAACCTAAAATGCATTTTGTTAATGAAAACAGAAAAGTGCTTTGTACTTACGAGAGGCGTCAAGGATGCACAGAAAAATGAATACATATGTACTGTTTTAATACTGTAATGTATTATGTAATTACAAAAGCATAACTGTAAAACTACACCTTTTTCAAGAAATCAGTCATTTGTGTTTGCTTCTTGCTTTGGAAGCATTTTCTCTTTGCTTAGAAGAAAAAAAAAAAAAAAAAAAACTTAGTGCTGCAGGCGCGGATAATCCGCTCCGCAGATATTCCGCCCGCGGATAATCGGGAGTCTACTGTACGTTAAACATAATAAACTAAAGATTATGAATAATTATTGGTCGTTAAACGTAATCGGCGGTTTAATCACATTGAACGTAACACATATATTTATACATATAATTAATATTCCACGAAATTTTTACTTCACCACATGCATATAATATTTACATATAAGTGCTCGCGTGTGTGTTTTTGTGCAAAATCAATATTATGTGGACTATTAATTATAATTTTATTTCTTTTCTATTACAATTTTAACATATAGCTTTCAGCTTCTGATTTATATGGAATAAAAAAAACTTTAGCTATGAATATCTGCTATGATAAATTCTACAGATCTTGGTGTAGAAACTGAAGTGTATAAAATTTTAATGAAGGCAGTATGATAATCATTTAAATAGTTTTTGTTAATACAAAAGCATGATAACAACCTAGTTTCTCAACCATGCTAGGCATATTTGTTAGTAATGTATCAAACAGCAGATATGTAACAATTTTTTTACTATTATTATGCCCATCTAAAGGAGGCAATATTTTCCCGGCTTTATATCGGTAATTTGAGGCAATTTTTAAAACTAACGTTATTAATAAAAATTGTATTTTCCTTCATGATATTTGGCAATGATTGATGCAATTATCTTTATTGGATGATTATTATTTCACTTTTTTTCGGTTTAACAATAATTCAATTTGTGATTGAGTTTCTGAGACTTGCTATCTTACACGCTGTCATTGATTTTTTTAGAATTTTATAAGCAAAAGTGGTTGAATATTTTCTTCTTTCTTTCAGAGAAAATTTGAACGAAAATAATAATTTTGACGATGGAAGTATTAAGATGTTTTATGAAAGAATTTTTATTTATTACTCCCATTAGAAAAACTGAAATTATTTCAAAATTATTCTACTAAGCCTTATATTCAAGTATTTGAAATGAAAATTTAATGTATTGATTCAAATACATCTAACATATTTTCTGTTTGCAATAAAGAATGTGAAAGAAACGCGTTTTGGTAACACCTGTTAGAGCAAAAATAAAATGAATTTTAAAAGAACTGTAAGCCCAATTTCTTTAAAATATGATTTTTGCTTACCAATTCTTATACATTTTTATACAATTTCATTCCTATCGAAAAACAGCTTGTCAATCTGCTTATTTTCTGTTCATTCGATTTCTTTTCAGAGATTTGATGTTGACAAATAACTTCGAGCAACGTTGAAATTTCCTGGAATGAATTTCCTCGGAGAATTCTTTCATCCATAAACAACTTACTAGCTTATAGATTGCTTATTTACGCCATTAAAGGTCACCTATTTCAGTTATTTTCTAATTTTTCACGGTGAGTGTCCTCTAGCTGCTTCGCTTATATATCGATTGAGGTTTCATCGAAAATTTACTGATTCTTCAGAAATAATTTACAGTTACTTTTGATTTGGAATTTATTAATATGTCCCAAAAAAATTTAATTTCATGGTATTTTCATTACTTTGGTAAAAATATCCTCACTTATCTGTTTAAAAAAATGTAGTATCATTTTGAAAAAATTCTAATGTAAACCGGAATTCTCACAAAATTAAAATCTTATATTTCACATGTCTCTAAATCATCTATTAAATGTAAAAATGGAATAAGCATCTACAAAGTTTTGATTTGAGATTTTGAATAATATTAAAACGGTGGATGTTTTTCTTCAAATAGGATTGTCAGCATGTTTTTTTTTTCCTTTTTTGTGGCTGACCAAAGAATGTTTGTAGTTTATTTAATTTATTGGAAAAAGTACGTTTATAGAAAGGAACCTTAGCAGTTAAATAATTAGAAATTCTAGAACATACTTCAAAATGTAAGTTATGACGCATATATGTTGAAATTGGAGTAAGTTTTATTATTTAATAAATTTTTTGCCTTTAAAAATTGCCGTATAAATGACTCGAAGAAATCGTTGAATATATGAGGGAACAACCGGGCTAACATGCTATAAAATACTCCGAATATTCTCTAGCCTGAAAACAATCGATTTTCTATGTGAGCAATAGGAGAAATAAGAAAACTCCAATATTCCTATCCACATCCTCCCGGTTCAAATAATATCTTTATAAATAGGATGTCTTGAATAAAAACTTTGAGTCATATATTGAAAGAAGCTGGTTACATTTCCATATACCTTTACAAAAGACATCCTTGATTTCATCGTTTGATCAAATGTATTTAAATTTGTCATTCCTAAAATGTGAGCTATTTTGAAGAATTTCCTTAAAAAATTATTCATATTTATAAATAAAACTTAGTAAAAAAAATTTTACGTTATATTAAAAAGTTTTTTCTATAAAAGGCAAATTAAGATATAGTGACGGACATTACTAGTTAAAATCGATTACTCAAAGAAAAAAAGAGGGCTATGTATATGATGCATGTTCATTGAATGCTGTTGAGAATATGAGCGTATACGTTCTATTAGGCCATTATAGCATTCTTTCAGCCACAATATTTCAATATTATTTGAATTGTACTATCTTATATATACACGTTCTAAAAAAACTTTCCCACTGGTATTCCGGCTGTAACTTTAAATTCCAAATTATACGGGCTATTTTCTTTCCCAAAAATCCAAAATATCTGTGTCGACGAATTCTTTTCTGGAATTATATTTTTTCTCGTACTCTCTTTTTCTTGTTTCTGTCTCCCTATTAAGTTTGGCTTGACAAAAAATTTTTGACGAAAGTTAAAACTAGGATTATTTCTTTGATGTTATGAAGAATGGAAATTTTTAAAAAAGAATACGACTTTTACCGTTCGCGTGCATACACGGCATAAATAATAAATTAAATTGTTTTAATTCTATTATAAATTATTCAGTTGTAACATTTAAAGCGGATTAATTATTCATAACAATGAGAAATGGCAATTATTCTGTGTTTTTGTCTTCTGTTTTCCTTTCTATGAGCATTTGGAATCACCCAATCTTTCTTCTAGATATAGAGGTAGATAATAATAAATTTATTTCTTATAGATATATAGATTATAGATTAATAGATAATAATTACTAAAATTTCTTATAGATAATTTCTTATAGATAGATCCAAGAGAATTGACATCTCATTTCAAATGCACAAAAACAGAAAAACTGATAAAAAAATCAGTATCTTGAACCAAAATTAAAAATATTTTTCTATTAAAGGATTGCAAACCTTTAACCAAAGGACTGCTCTACTTTTATGGTTTGGAGTTTGCTGAGTGGCTTATAATATGTTGTTACTTACTAATTCTATCACTTTGTAAATAGCTAAAACAACAATCGAAAAGATTCTTCTATTCAGCAGTTATTTGTTATAATCCAATCGAAAATCCCCATAGTCAAAAGGCTATCCCATCATGCTATCGTGTTGGCCAGATTATTTAAAAATAACGATTTATTATACGGTCTTGTGTGAAATGACATTGTAAGAAAGTCCGATCTATTCAAGTAATGTGAAGTGATTCACCATCTTGTATAAAAACAGCATTCCGATGGCAACCTCGCTGATACAACTCGGGGATAACAAAACTTTACAAAACATTGATATATCTTCTTCTATTTATGGAACATGTAATAAGTCCAGTAAGTGCTGATTCTTAAAAATATTATTGCCCTACCATAAACGTAAAACTCCACCCAGATACCACTTTAGTTGCGAGCAATGGAAAGTCTTGGAAAACATTAGGATTCTTTTCGCCCAAATATGAAATTGTGTGTGTTCACTTGTTCCTTTATATAAGTTTCAAAGCTCCGCAGAGTATTCCAGGGTCAAGAGTCATCTACATTGAATCGTGCAATAAAATGCAGTGCATATTTTAGTCAACTGTCTGTATAGCCTTGTATTGGTTTTTGCATGCTTAGTATCTTGTATTGGTAGCTGTGCAAAATTTGACGCTTCACTTTTCTCGTCATGGAAATCGACATATCGATTTCATTTTCAATATCTGGAACATTTTCATTACCATATGGCAAATGGCTTGTTGAATCTATGGCAGTAGTAGCAATATCTTCACCGCCAGAAATATCCACTTTTTTCGACTTCTGTGAAGAAGAATGCCGTGTCTTCCTGTCGCTTAAAATTTTTTAAGTATTTTATGAACACCACTTTTTCAACATTGGTTCACGTCTAATTATCTTCTGCTTCCTGAATTGACGAATAGCTATTGCTGCATTACTGTTATTTTGATAAAATAACTTTACGAGAAGAATCGTTTCTTCCAAAATTACCATTTTCCACAAAGTATAGATTCTTATGCTTTTCAGAAACACAGACACGCTTTGTTAAGTTTCTTGAAATAGTCAGTTGATTTTAAGCTTTTGAAGTTGCCATTTATATATGTAGTTCGTCGTTGATTTGAATAAAAAGTGCTCTTCATCAAGGGCTCGTTGGAATTTTGTAATTTTGTGTGTTTCCTCTGGTTTGATCGAAATTGATAGAATGAACCTGCAAAATTTCAATTTTACCAGCTGTGAAATAAATTTTCTTTTAAATTGTTTTTTATTGAAAAAAAAAATGACAAAAACCGCTTTATATGGTGATGCAGCGCCACCTATTGACAAAGATTGTAACTTTTTATTTTTATTTTCGGAAAGCGCATCGCTTGTACTACGCACTAGTGAAATTTTGTTTTGTTTAGAGCCATAGAACCGACTTTAGAACCTTCTGAATATGCGAACTTTATTTATAAGAGCCCTATATGTATGTGTATGTAATGATCAATCAATCGTCTTTCAACACTAATCATTCTCTATCTTTCTGTACTCTCAAATAATTTTTTTAATTTTTACACATGAAATATTTAATATACAAAAACAATTCGTGTTTTTATAAATTTCAAGAAATTTTATTATAATTTCTGACATATAGATGCATGTACACTAATTTTTTTTTTGCTTACTGTTTTTATATACGAAATATTATATTGATTACTTTAATAAATTCATTTAAAGGAATCAAATCTATTAATTACTTGTCACAAAGCCAGGTGGACTAATTTTTAATTTTAGCATTTTTTCCCCCAAGATTTGAATCAATGGGAATACATAAAGCAATTTTCTTTTTCTTTCAAATTCTAAAACGAATCTAGAGTAAATATTTATTTAAATCCGAATACAAATCAGGATAAAGCCAATAAAGAAATCGGTATCATGAAAGAGACAGAAAAATATCTATGAATATCTACGAATCTTTTTAGATTTTGGAGTTGTCACCCTGTTTACGACGCATCATAAGTAACTCTATCACTTTAAGGATTAAAGAACCGACAAGCTAAAAGATTCTGCTATACACTGATCTTTCATTTTGAATGCATTTAAGTGTATTTCTAGAAGGCGAACAATCGCACAAAAGCCTGAAGTCACGTCTTCTGTTTCATTACCTCGAGCTACTCTACTCTGGAGTTGTTATTTTTTTTACGGCTTGTTTGTTTATTTCGTTTTTCATAAAGGGTCGAGAGGAAGATTTTATTGGATTCTCCTGTTGCTAGGAGATTCTGCAGAAATGTAAAGATGCATTGGAATAAGAGGTTTTTCAGAATTAATTCCTTTTTCCTACCGAATGCAACAGAATGGCAGGATTTTTCCATCAAGAAATATTTGAGAGATCCAGTGACTGAGATGGTTGAGTATGAAGGTTTTTAACGTTAGTTAAAGAGATTTTTTTTTCTTTCAATAGCATAATTTTGATCTTAACTAAACGTTTTATGATTGTGCTTGAAATATATTTCTCTTTCGCTAGAGAAAAAAGATTTTCAAGTGACGTAACTGATTATTCACAAAATGAAGAACGCATTTAGGAATTAAAACATAAAGGATTTTTTTTCGACTTATAAATAATAAAGTAATGGAAAATTCAATTATTTCATGGTTTTGATATCTGAAATTGTAATGGAGCGTAAAAATCCTTTTATGGCAATGGTGAAAACTTCCATGAATTATAAAGTTTTATGAAAATTAAAAAGAACTTGACACGTTTCGTCTATATCTGTAAACGCAAAAATTCCATGAATTAAAATGAAATAACGGTGACAATTCAGATATTCTTTCGATTTATTATGCAGTTCATTTTAGTTAATTATAAAAGAATATTATGTAAATATAAAAGATTATAAAAAAGATTATAAAAATAAATTACAAAAGAAGATTATAAAAGAATAAATTATAAAACAAGATTAGAAAAAAATAAATTATAAAAGGAAAACAGTAAATGAATTTTATACAAAAATAAATTATAAAAAATAAATAATAAAAGAAGACTATAAATGAAGTTTATTAAAGAATAAATTATAAAAGAAGATTATAACAATAAATTATAATAGAAGACAATGAAAGAAGTTTATAAAAGAATAAATTATGAAATATTATAAAAATAAATTATAAGAGAATATTATAAAAGAAGTTTATAAAATACTATAAAAAATAAATTATATAAGAAGATTATAAAAGAATTTTATAAAAGATTATAAAAGTAAATTATATAAGAAGATTATAAAAGAAGTTTATAAAAGAATAATTGACGAAAGAAGATTAAACGAAGTTGTTTATATAAAATATAGAAAGGAAAATTATTTAAGTTTTTTTACTAGAAAAGTGTAACTGATACTCTTTAGAACAATTTTTTTTAATAAAAAATGAAATTTAAAAATAAAAACGATGAAAATATGGTGTTTCAGGTAATTTCAAAATTTTTGTTACCATGAGCAACAATTTTTGAAATAACGATATCTTTCTTGCTTTTTTTTTTGTCGATTACGGGAATTAATTAACTTCAAAGATAAAGTCATTCATTACAAAAAAATAAAACATATTTCTTCTAGCCTAGTTCTTTCTTTTTTTATATTTATGTTTTATTCGTTTTTCGTCTGTTTTTATTCGTTTAGATTTTTTTCCTTTAAAAAAGACTCAATAGAATGATGTTAAAAATATTTTTTATTCAATGATTGCTGTAAATGTTCTTTGAAAAGTTCCTCAACTTAAACATGTTCCTTTTCCAGAAACAGAAGAATCTGGAGGCGCAAATCCTTATCAGACCATAAACCTAACTTAAAAATGAAATTAGTTGTTAGTTTCTTCTATCAAAACCCTAACTTTTCGGATAATCTACGGAAACCAGAACTGCTCCCTATCAGTCGAAACGACCTTCCTGGCCATCTAAAGTCTTAAAAAAAGCGAAATTGGAGGCGATGTATCCTATTTCCAGCCACATAAAGGCGAGGATTTTTGTTGTCTTCAAGTCTCCGAACAATGCTCTTTCGAAATAAAGAGGGAGCAAGACAGGAAATCCCTAAATGCTGGTGGCATAATCGTCCGCATCTCTTCCTTCTATCTCTTCTTCTTTGGTCAGTCCGGTTCTGTGGTCATCTGTCGATTCCGGGAATGGCAGAGACCGCCGGGAATGACCACGATCATTGCGGTTATTTCCATCAGGATGGAAACGACTTCCCGAGATTGGGTTGGGACGAAAATGGCACAAACCCCTCTTTGCAGGGCTTAGAACTCTTTTTGTCACTTTAAAAGATTTCGAGATAAAGGAATGAGATGGGAGATGCGATGCGTTGCATAAGATCGGATAAAAAAGTAATATAAATCTGTATCTTTCATTTATACTACATATTTTAAAGAACACGAAATATAAAAATATAATAAATTTAACAAACACAATAATCAGATGTAAATGAAATGCTAGAGTTCCTACTTTATTAGTCAATGAAATATTCTTATTCAGTTTTCAGAAATTAATTTAATGATATATGAAACATAAAAGCAAAAACTATTGCAATATTTCAAAAAAATTATACTCAATGATATATGAAACATAAAAGCAAAATCTATTGCAACATTTCAAAAAAATTATGATTGATAAATCGCTCTTCTTTAGACCTCCAAGACTGCAAATAAAATTATGGAATGGTGTCTGTTTGTTTATGAGCAAAATACCTCATTGGCGCAAATTTATATACAAATTTGAGTTTTATAAGCCATAAATATAATTTTTTTATTAAATTTTGGACGCAATCTATGAAAGCTAAGTCTGCCAAGTTGTGTATATGTGAACTTAATATTCGAATTTGAGTAGAATTCTCAACACTTTAATGGTGAATGAAATTTACCAAAATGTTTTATTATCGAATCTACAAAGCAATGCACAAATTTTAGCTTAAATTCGCCAAAGAATTGAATATTCATTGGTTTATATAAATCTGTATGTGTGTGAACGCAATTATCTAAAACATAAAATACATACAGTCATGACTCAAAAATTACCCATCTGTATTAATTTTTAGATTAAACGCCATTTTCTAAACGGCACAGTATTATGTATTAAACTCTGATATCTAAAGCACTTTTGAGTTATGCAGTCATGGTACATTTGCATTAATTTTTTGTATTAAATTTGTCAGTCAGTTTCAGTAAAAGCACTAGATTGTTTTTTACTAAGTTACTGAAATTGCACCAATATCAGTATAAGGGAGTCAAAATGGGAAATAAAATCTTGGTTGTTGTTTAACATACTATGCGCATATTATTTTCGGGAAAAACTTCGAACAATTTGATGCAATCTATGTGTCATCCCATTTTTTCCAGCTTTATGTTTATTTAACTAATCGTAATTTTTTTTATAAAATCAAATTAGAGATTAAACAGATAAATGATAACACGCAGAGTAACATTTTTTAATTCTTAAAATAGTATTAAACACATAAATATCAGAAATAATGCATGATAATTGTGCAAGCATTGTTGAGATTCATATTTATATCCATAAATTTCAAAAAATCGTCTATGATTTGATGACAATTTTATTTCTTTCAAAATTGTAGATTTTGGACTGTCATCGTAAGAGGATAGATTTACCCAAAGAGCTGCTGTAATATATTGTAACTTAATATAAGAACTTATTTATTTTTTTGTTGAGAAAAAGATTAAAAATTCAAAAATACAGACTTTACAGATTTAATAAACTAAGATTGAGCGAAACAGGCTTAAGATCGCAAATAGAAAGATTTTGTAATTGGAAAAGTCTTCCACATTAACAATATTTATGTTGTTCCAGGAATTAGAACTGTAACTGAATTAAAATTAAATATATATATATTTTTTAAAATGCTAAAATTTAGACTTAAGCATATTTTGATGTAAATAACCCAACACAAATATGTTCATTTCCTAAAGAAATCTTCAAGATTTGGAACATAATGTTGTCACAAAATGTTTATTTTATGTGTTGAAACCCGTGCGTTCCTGGATAATTCGTATGGCAGAAACACAATCGGATAGAAATTCTTAAGAGAGGCTGTCGTGGTAACCAGATTTAAGCTAATTAAATTACCTAAATCTACGAAAGAATGTCCATGAGAAGTGTAGATTTGAAAATTGTAATATTATGGCTATCAATTTGTTATACCATCCATATTGCATAATGAGCAAGAAAAATTGTTTCGCCCTCATTTTATGTATTGCCGGAAAAGAAATTAGTTTGAGCAAATATTATTGGGATTTTTACTTCAAATTTGGAAAACTGTTTCATTTAATCTAATTTTAAATTAACATGTCATATTTTGTGACGAAATTGTTTAGGATATTTCATCGTAATTTTTTATTATATAAGCTGCATTTTTTTTTTCAAATAAGCTTAATATATGTTTCAGAGTCTTATAACGATATTTAAATTTTCTAACTATGTTCCGAGGATATTCTTAATTTCGATGCCCTTTATTAAAAAAAATAACTGTTAATCCATTTTTCTAGAAATAAATTGAGTACGACTCTCATTTATGTTAAACTGTAAATACGCGGTCAATCTTTGTGAAAAAGCAAGGAATTTGTCTCTTATAGAATATATTATGGTATAAAACATTTGTTACCAGATAGGACATATATCATCTTAATGCATTCCTGCTTGCGATTATATCTAACAGAAAGTTTCGAATAAGAGAATATTTCTTTAAGAACAAAGAGCTTAAAAGATGACGGTACTTTAAATCTTTGAGATATCCCCAGAGTCAGAAATTGTGTAGAAGCAAATCTGGAAATCTCATGGAATCCCAGAAATCTTGGATCTATTCTGATATTAGAAATAAAATAATCTATTATTCATGCCGAGAGTAAATATGACAACAGAGCATTATAATCTCCAGGGTTATTATAGAAGCCAAATAGATTTGGCTACAATAATAGACAGAGATAGTGAATCCTAATGACTTAAATCAAAAGTACATTTACTAGTTCGGATGCAGGGGCAATAATGCATTCTGAGAGCACAGGAATTTATACTAAAGATAGAGTATTAATATTTTATGTAATAAAAAATTTTAAAAAGTTATCAAAATTTCATACTCCATAATGTAATTGCATCACATTATGAAGTGTAACTGTTTTTGTTTGCAAAAGTACTTTTGCAAATCGCTAAAATCTTTATACACTTTTATCTGAATTTTCTGTGAAACAATTTAACTAGGAGAAATAAAATCCCAAATAACTTTAACTTTCTTAATCCATTCAAGCCAGCTCCATCTCCTTGACAGTGACTCAGGCCACTTCTGGTTTGAGCTTGGCACAGGCTGATGGTCTTTTCCATCGAAAAGGCAACGAGCGAGAGTACTTTATTCGAGAGGGGAACTTATCTCGCATCGCAGCACGCATTCATGCATCTGCGATAGAAAGGGCTGTCTTTTGATTGTACGATAGGATTACGAGGGGTATATATGAAAGGACAATCCCCAGATACATACTTCAGTGTCCAAGAGAATTTGTTGCTTTCATTTCCAGATAAATAATGGGAGAGTTGTCTAGAGGATGAGATTTGAGAAATGTAGTAAATAATAGGAAGAAAAAAGACAGATGGCGTAAGATGTTTTAGTTTAGTGCTCGAAAAATACTGTAGCATCGGTTAGATAAGTCACTATTGAGGAAAATACAAGAACCTACGAATTTATTATAATGGAAGAACATGCAGTGAGATTGCAGATATTTATGTTTATTTCTTTAAAATTTATTTAAAAATATTTTAGAAATTTTATAACTACTGTGATCTAAATTAAACAAGAGGTGTACAAATACTTATTTTCCAAACACTAAAAAAATGTCTATGTATTTTTTCTACATGTCTGTATATTCTGAAACACTGAAAACTCTCTATATATTCTTTTAGGATGAGGTTAAAATTTCAGTGGTAGTAGGTTTACCAAATCGTTCTTAATATGATGAATTTTAACGTTTGATTCATGATCCGTTAAGAATGGAATTATTGCAGTGAGTTATGGAATTATTGCAATTTCTGTGAGCCTGCATATCGAATGGAATGCCAAAAACTGATAAAATTATGATTGCAATTAATGGAAAGAAACAGTGAATATACATAATAACAATATTGCATGTTTAATTTAATAATTTCTCATTTTCTCTTAAAAGAAAATATGTTGTAGGAAGTTTTACAAAATAAACAGAATATTTGCCGAATATAGTTTGTAGATAAAATTATAGTTTGTAGATAAAATAGTGATAGCGATACGGCAAGGCATTCGTAATGAAGGTTCTTCAACTCTCCTCACATAATTTAGATAATTCTGTATATTATAATTATACATGAAATTTATACATGAAATAAATTCAACAAACTTGAATTTTGCATCCAACAAGATCATTTTTTAACAGAATGGAGAAGATTATGGATATGAATTTGGATTGACTACAAATTACTACTGACTACTACAACTTTTGATTGACAGAATTTGACAATCACAATTACCATTAAAATTTTATTAAAAAAAGGAAGAACAAAACATCATTTTACTAGACCCCAAACATGAACTAATTCTCACTCATTTCTTCACAGAAAAATTAATCTTCGGATTAAAAATCTCAAACTACTCTTTAAAATGAGAATTTTGAGAGAAAATTGAAGACTCCCATTTTCAAAAAAGTAAGTAAATTGAAAAGTAAGATTCTTCGTCATTTTCCATCATTCCTAGAATTGTAGAAGAAAATAAAATAATCACTACATTTTTACACGCAGAAAAGAAATAAAAGCGGAAGATAATTTGGACAATTTAAAGTTTTAAGGAGAAAGTCTTAGGCAAGGTTAATAACCAAGGACTGGTATTTGAAAAATTTTATTCAAAAACTGGATATATCCGCCATCAATTTTCTCATTTAATTTCACCAAAGTAGGCCGTTTATAGAGGCCACCAATTAATGTTATGTGGAAATAAATATTTTCGACTAAAATGCATAACACAGAATCGGCAAACAAAACATTAAAAGTATAAAAAGAACTATACAATTCTACCTAGTTAATTTCTCTTGTCTGTAGTGATCTTCACTTGCACTAGAAAATAAATTTCCAATCTACTTTCAATCTATGTCATTAATTTCATAATTAATTCAATCAATATGACGATATTATCAAAATCAAAAACAAAGCAACATTATTAAAATCATCAATTCCTTACTGAAAATCAATATTTCAATCAATATTTTTCACAGTTCAGCTTTCAAAAATTTGTATTTGATTATTTTTAAACTTGGATTGTTTAGTAGCCTGAAAAAAAAAGATATTACTATTAATATGAAAATTGATAGATTGTGTTGGATGTTTTGCATATGCTTGGTACAGTAGCTCATTACATAAATGAGCATTACAGTTGCTCATTTATGTAATGAGCTACTGTAAAATTTGTTTATTGACAGCAATACAATAAACTATAAAATCCCAAAAATGTACAGTATTAGAGACAGACCTTAATGCTACTTTTTCCATAGCCATGAGATAGTGAGAAACTAGTTTATTAGCATTGTTTTGAAGCAAAATAAAATTGAATGATTATATTCGTAGGTAATCATATTACAGTACACTCCCGAGAATCCGGTTCGTGATTCTGGCTTCAGAACTATCTGGTCTAGTTTTCTTTTATCGTAATTAAATGGAAGATAACCCCCTGGTAATGTTGCAAGGCGTTCCATTGGCATTACCAAGACATTGGAAGCGGGCGTCTGTTGCGATCTTCCTATGCGTCGTGTGCAAAATACAAGTTGTGACAGGAAAAGAACAGCGTTCTGTTCATTGATCATTGTTTCGTTATTGTCGAAGATTAAACTACCAGCAAATAATCTTCCATTTTAGCTCGACACGTTTCTGGAAAGTGTTTCTTTGATTCACCGGGCCACGTCCGCGTTCACATTCTACGTGGCTTGAGATAAATGGAGACTTATTACCCAATAAGATGTGAGAAAATACGTATTATAGCAGTGAGTTTTCGTGTAAAAACTTTGTCTTCTGATATTGGTGGGCAAAGAAATGAGCTTATAGCTCTCTGACCAATCAGGCCTGCTCTTTCGCCACAATACGTCAGAGAATCGGGAATATACAATATAGAAATACATACACGAGAAAAAAATACATACTGGAAATACATACACGAGAAAAAAAAGCTTTCAAAATACTCTACAACCCAGATTGTTGTTCCTAGAGCTACTAAATCAAGCTTGTGTTTACTGCTTGTTTTGAATAAGTAAGAAATTTTGAAACGTTTGATTATATTTTTAATTAAAAATTAATTAAAGCTTCAATATTTTTCATGAGCATTATTTTCAGTCTACTTTAAAATTTTAAACGTAAGTTTATCTATGATACTAACTCTAATTGAATGCTTTTGTTTTATCTCTGATTTTAATAAAGTTTTCAAAACATTTTAATTATTTTTTACAAATATATTTTCATTTGCTAGATTCAGTCTTTCGCATATTAAGACGGTGTTAAATACATTTTTAGGCAAATTTTATCGGTGCTACATACAATTAAAAATAATTTTTAAAAATTATATAAAGATAGAAAAAAAAAGAAACTTAAAATATTATCATGCCGCTATGTTTCGGATTAGAGATTTCCTAATTTTTTATCAGAATTTATTTTGCGAGAAAAGTTTAAGGCATCAAAAATAAGATAAATTAATATATATATATATATATATATATATATGAATTGCTGCTTTGAATTCTCTTGAGAATCACAAAACTTATCGTATTCGGACATTACGCATTCTATTTTGAGGTACAATTCAGTATTTTTATTTCAGTATACTCTCATCTACGACGGCCAATATACAAGCCCAGCATGGTCATTTTCTTGATCTGTGAAAAAAATCATTTCATGGACCCCACCGGATAACAAAAGATCCCGGTTCCCCCTACATTTATTACCCAAGATTCTTTCTCTCGGTCCACTTAGCTCGACCGTTCTAAATCTTTCACGTGTAAAATCGCTCCAATCAACTAAGATAAACACCCTTGTCTCAGAGAGAAAAATAGTGTTAAATGTTTGTGTGTCCCTTTGCTCCCTATGGTGTCGTTTCCTGTAAGAGCTGTTAAGTTTCCCCCGTACTGCATTGTTGTCGCGAAACCAGAAAATAGATTCTCTGGAGGTCGGTCGAGATGGAACTTCGAATGGGTTTCTTTGGTCCACAGTCACATACTAAAGCCTGATTTAGACCCGGCTTTCTAGGGGATTTTATTTTGGGCAAACTTGGACTTTGGGAATAAGAAACATATAAGAAAATAGGAATATATGTTGGGTATAGATAGACATGGGGTTGTTGTTGATTAGTTTTTAGTAAATATAGCACTATATTATACCTAAAAATCAATTTTTTAAATGTTAGATTACGTAGAGAAAATATTGTAAACTTCAAAGTATTAAATCGTACTATAAGTTTGATAAATTCCGCCTTTTACCCCTTTTTCAGCCCACATATAAATAATAATATAATTATTTCAGAGTATTCTTGCATGATTACACAGAGGGCGTGATTACGATTATTCAAAAGTGTTCGAACGCGGTTTTTAAATCAAAATTGTGGATTAGTATCTAATTTTTAAGGATATGTAACAAACAATGAAGATTGTGGCGAATGCCGGACATTTTGAATTTTTTTGCTTTCATTTATTTTAATTTTGCCATTAATATCAATACAAATATTTAAATTTATTTCAGTATAAACTAAAGTAGCAATCTCAAACATTTATTTGTGAATTTAAGGAAATAGTGAAAGATAAATGGGACAAGTAAATTCATTGCATTAAACCGAATTTTTTTTTTTAGATGATGTAAAATTTGTTTTTGTTTTTCATGATAGTTTTCAAAGTTATAAAAGAAAATTTCACATTAAACAAATGGGTTTTGAGTTGCTTTGACATAAATGGAATAAAAAATAGATATAATTCCAAACAAAAATTATCTATTTTTCAGATCTTATCTAAGTGCCCAACTTTCGAAGATCCCAAAATCTAAGTAAAAATTAAAAGAAAGATAAAAAGGGGGAAATAAAGCTTTTATAGTACATAAAATAAACCGCGTTATCCTGTATTTTACATCAGTTCTAACTGCAATAATTCTACTTTTCTTATACAAAATATAGAAAATAAGCGACTACTTTAATTTGGTCATTATAAAATTTATAATGACTAGAATAACTAACTGCGAAGCCTATGTCGGGGAAAAATTGATTAATCTCCAATCTGCATTGCATTCGAGACTGAAATCGTGGCATTAAAATTCACTTAATCAGCGGGTGACTTTTTTCCTGCATTTTAATCCAAGTATACGCATTTGTTGGCAGAAAGGTTTGAGCTGATTCAGCCGTTTTTCCTTATAGATTCTTTCAACAATTCATAGATGGAATGTCATGAGTAGAGGTGGATGAAGCAATTACGCTTAATGATTGATGGAAAAAGTTTGTTGGTAAGTAATTGACATTTTTATGGTCCCTAATAGAGTTTTTTAAATCATTAAATCTTAGAGAATTTGAACTAATAAATATAATTTGCATAGTTACATTTTCTTTGATAATTAAATAATAAGAGTCGTAATGCATAATACTAGAAAAAGGGCATAAGTTATTTTATATAATAGAGAATCGAATCATTATTTATTTGAAATTTCTGATATTTATTGAAAATTCATGTATGGGAAATCAACGAAAATAGTATTATTATTTTTTTGTTGTTGTTAATTTTGGTTTTAAAAAATAACTCGAGTTTTTACCAGCTTAAAAATATATTTTACTTCTGTGCTTTTATCAATTTTTCATGCATAAGTAAATAATTCTCCTTAAATATTACAAGAACGGTTAATTAGATTTAATTTTAAGAAATAAGTTTCTTGATTTTTACTAATCACAGATTATAGCTGCCTTATTTTAGTGAACAATGACCAATATCATAATTTCGTTATAATATTATCCATTTATTTCATATGTAAGTTCATAATGGATGGACCATGTGATATCGCAGATTATTCAGAACTGCCTGAAATTGCTTATTATTAATCTTGCATGTTATTGTTTCTTCAAATTTATTATTAGGCTATATAACAAATGAACCCTAAAAATCTCATTTTTGAAAAAAATTCCTTTTTATTTTCATTTCTCGAATAAATTATGGGAAAAAATTCTTTTTAAAATCATATTTCAATTTAAGTATTATTTATGACTGAAAAATAGCTTCTTGACAATTGGCAACACTAGGCTTTAGTTCGATAAAAAAAATGTGAACGATGATATATGTATAGACAAAAATATCTTATATTTTTAGCAGCAACTTTTAATTGAACATTGGAAAATAAAATATGTATTTTTCAGTGATACAAATAAAATAAAAAATGCATGTTGCATTTTCATATATATTCACAAGTAGAAAGTATCTATTTATTTTTTCATCAAATCCCGTATTTCCAAGTGCATGTTATAAATTAACTTAATACCATGTTAATTATATATCTCAATGGAAACAACATACATAAGTTCCAATAATTTTATTCTTACTATATTTCATAAGACAAATATTAGATTAGATTCATAAAGGTAGTACTAGCTAAGTTCAGTTTTAAAAAGAAAATTTTGTTTAAGTATTCTTTTCATATACATTCATTGCCAACTTGAAGAAATGGATTAAGAACCTACCTCACACAATATAATTTTAAAATTGAAATATATATAAAATTTTCAAATACTCAGTTATAAATTCTTTTTTAGATTTATCGTCAGATTTCATGTAAAAATTTAAATATTTCAACGATATTTTCGATCTTAAATAAACCTCAACGGCGAAGAAATAATCCTGTGCATGAAAATAATCCCGTCTAAGCTCTGAAAATAATCAAAGCTTATGAATTATCTCTAAACAGAAAAGTATTTTTTCCCACTACCTGTAAACTTATTTAAAAGCAAAACAAAAGAATTTCCAAGTTGGGCATCACATGTCTTACTTAAACCATTTTTGAAAAAGGGTTTCCTCACCACCGACCATCATATCGGCATATAAATTTGACGGTTATTTAATTTAGATCTTAAGATTGGCATCCATGCCGCAACTGCTGTCTTTGAGAGCGAAAATAACAGTCGATCTGCAGACGACTTTGGACAGGTTGCCATGCAACGTGAAAAACTAATTAGATTTGCAAATGGTGTGCCTCCACACACTTTTTGCAAGGGTTCGAGGTGAAAGTATGCGGATACTATGTATCAAAGAGCTTTCCCCAATTCTTTGTAAAGAAGAACGGAGGATATTAAAATTGAGAAAGTGATATCTCGCTGACAGCGGGGTATATAGAAGGAATTTGCATTAACAAAAAAACCTAATTATACTGAAGATTCGAAAAGAGAAAAGTTGGAAGAATACAGTGGAATTTTTATGCCCAAAATATAGAACAGGAAATGCTTTTACCGGCAAAGCATTTTTTTTTTTACTCCATGGTAAAAAAAGTCCATTTTTAGCCTTTTCTTTGGTTTTGAGGTTTCGAAAGATTCCTTGAATAATACACATATGCTTCCTGATAACATAATTATGAAACATTAAAAAAGTCTCAAAAGTGAAGTTGATCTTAAAGCTTTTCTATTATTTTTGAAGTTTGCTACCATTTCATAAAGTCCTATTTAATGTCTTTTTTTTCTTCTTATCTGTTTGTTGATTTGAGAATGAAAGAAAACGAATTGAATTATTCGCAGGTCTTTCTTTTAGTTCTTTAGTTAGAGGTCTTTCTTTTAGTTGCATCGTAAGTCTTTTTTTTTAAATCATATAAACGACAAATCTTAGTTCGACAAAAAAAATAATGTATATTATTAGTTAGATTCCGTCGACAAACAATTAGTTAAGAATAAATTAAATAAAAATATTTCCTGGGCAAAAATTAAGCATGCCATATTTTCAAAATTAGATCGTGAAGTTTAAAAAGAGGATAAATATACCAGTTACAGAATCTCATATGCTAGATTTTCCTCATCTGCTGGATTTAATATTAATAGTAAGAAAACACATATTTTTTTAGATATTTAGTCATTTATTTGTTGTTAAGCGTGAAGAGCGAGCGTGGAAAAACATCATCAATATTTTCTTCAAGAAACAAGAGCCATAAATTTCTTAGAATTTAGAAAACTGAAAATAAAGATAGAAGTAAAAAACCATGGAAGAAAATATTTAGTTTCAAAGTTCTTTTGAAAGTTTTAAATTACTGATTTTTTCATATGCGGAGAAGTCTTTGAAAAGTTTTTTTTTTGCTAGTTAAACGAGTACGAAATATTAATTCAAAATTCATAAATTTTCTATTAAATTTTAAAAGTAAAAGAAAGAAAAAAAATGATAAGCCTTATTTTTTATGATAAGCTTATTTTTTATAACTTCCGTTTATGTTCATTAAAATTTAAGCATGTTGGAATGGTTAAAAAGGAACCATTGTGGCTAGTTAAGAATTTTTAGTTAACTGTTCTGTATTTGGTGTAGCAGCTCTTCTATTTTGGCATTAAATGAAGTGAATAGATAATTTCTTCTAATTTTATTATGGTATTTCATATTTTCTTGATTCACAAATTAAAAAAAATGAATTGCTGGTAACCATTACCTTTCTTATTAAGGTTGATAAAAGTATCAAAGATACTTTTTAAAGGCACATTTTTAAACGGGAAATCATGCAGATTACTTCAATTTCAAGTTATTTAAAAATATAACTTTGGTAAGCGAATAGAACAGAGTGAAAAGAAAATTCTGCACAAGTGCTAATATGTGCACTTTTTTTCCCTTAACAAACATGACATTTAAAAGAAGTTAACACTGACATGACACTGGCAATACATTTAAAGAATGCATTAACTTTTACTTCTTTGCTATATCTATATCTGTATTAGTAATGAAGATGAACGTGTGTGTGTGTCTTGGCTCACTACTGGTCAGTCAATATGACTTGGAGCTACCAATTTGTCACATGTATACCATGGTGGTCGGGAATGTGTGCATCGAAGAGATTTTTAAAAAATTTTTTTAACTACAATTGATTAAAAAATTAAGAGAAATTTCGCTTTTTTTTTCGAAATAACTTCCGAAAATATGATCGCACAAAAATGATTTTTACATCAAGCTAAAGTTTAAAAAATTATTTTTGAATGATACCAAAGTTTTCACCTATAAATAAAGTTTCTATTTTCAATAATTTAAAAAAAATATTTTAATTATATTTTGAAACGGTATATTTCGCCCAAAAAAAATTAAATTAAGTTGTATCAACATATTGCCATTACACTGACAAAAGCTAAAATAAAAAAAAACAAAAAAACAAAAACAATTTAACTATTACCGAAAATTATATCTAGAAAAGGGCAATTTTCAACATGTATCTGTACGAAACGGAATAACTGTAAAATATAATATTTTCTTTTCTTTTTTTAATTTAAAAAAAAGACGAATGCGAGAAAAAGTTTTCTATGATGCTTTTACTAAGCATCTCTAATAATTGCATGTTTGTAATGATAACAATTTGTAATCGACTTTTTAACTACTGTTTTGATGAAGTGCGCTTTGAGTTTTTTATTTGTGTTCTCCGCATGTCAGAGAAATATCCTAATACTTAAAAAAAATATAATAATAAGTTTATCTATTAATCTTAATAAAATTTTTATTTCAGGTATTCGTGGATTCTAAATATATCAGAAAAATAATAATTTCCCCATTTTTTTAATAATAATAGCGAATTTTGTAATGTATTATAGAGTAAAATATAAAAAAAATTAGTAAATTTTTGAAAACATATTGTCATTCATGTTCCGAAATGCAAAAAATAATTTTTGTGCAAAAAGCAGCTGTCAGACTAACAACGAAAAAGTGTCAACTGCTAATACTAAAATCGTTAGAAAATTGTGCAATAATGATAAATAAACCATAAGAAAGAAAGTAAAATTTAAAAATAAAAAATATACCATAAGTACAATGAAATGTAAAAGTATTCTAGCATCGTCTCATATATTTATTATTTTGTTTTAAATTCCATATTTTCAGTAAAAAAAAAAGGTTTTTTGCACATTAAGTATGTGAGTAACAGCGTGATTATTCTTTTTATAATTTTACGTTGTTCTACATACAAAAAAACACTTTTCTTAGGAGTTTCAGATTTTTATATCATTAAAATATTCAATATAAATAACAGGATGTGTAGTGTCATTAAAAGTCCTTAAACACTGCTTATTTTTAATGGTCCTTATATAAGGATCTTAAAAGTGCTTATTTTTTTCTAAAAAGGAAAAAAACCCAACTTTCTTACATTACAGAAGCTCAGTAGATCAATGATGCGATTATGTTTTATTAAAGTCTATTTCTCAACGGTCTATTTCTAAAGTCTATTTTTCAAACTTCCGGTTTCAATGAATCCGGAAGTTTGTGGAAAATTTTTTTATTTTGTTTTAGGGAAATACTGATAATAAGAAACACTTATATAATTATTTCATTGTGTTGTTTGTTCTTCTTATTTAGTTAAAGAAAATGTTATTTCTTTTGGGAAATAATTTTATGTATCCATCTAAAACTATGTGAATTAATTTTTAATAGCAACTTCAGCTCGTCGTTGTGTTCTTTTCAAGATGTTAATTGTTTCATAGAACATTCACCAGTTATGTTTCAACGTAATTTTATAAATCACAAATTGTAATTTATTTAACTATTTTATTTCAAAAAATGTTGCTTAAATAAAGTTTTAGAAATTTTTTGCAGTATGTCGAGAAAATGTATATTGGACATTCAAATGTATATATATTGAATAATTCAAGTTTTCTAAAAATAAAAGTAAAGAAAAATATTCATCGGGCTCCAAAGTCGCTTGTAGGTTATTTGTTACCCCTGCTCAAATATCAGAAATAATTTAATACCAATAAAATGTCTTTTTTGTTTTCTTATATAAGAAGTATTCAAAAAGAAAGAATCATAATAATCAGAAAATTTGTGTTCGAAATTTTGCCCCATCTCCCCGGTTTAGACCTCTGAAATATAATTGTATCTGTTTGTGAACATAGAAACTCAGCGCAGTAAGTTTAACGTGTGAATTTTGGTATGTTGTCATAACACCAAGTTTTCAGATTTCTATTAAAGTTTGAATAAAATTCGTTTGTGGGAGGTTTTTGTTTTGTTTGGTACACTATGCTAGCATGTAAATTGGACTAATGAATGTATGAATTTTTGAACCAAATCCATCAACTAGTTCATCGTCTTTCGCTATGTATATTCGTACTCATATAAACACGATAACTCCAAAACGGAGCAACTTAGATAAATGAAGTTTGTTAAATAATCTTTTTGCAGCTTTGTGTTAAATTATGGCTTTAATTACCCGACCAAAAGGCTTCTAAAATGCTTAATTTGTTTTCTTTATTATTCTGCAAAGTACTAACCGTGCGTGTGCAGGTCTCTGAAGATAAGAATATACGTAATCTTGAGTTTCATGTTCTGCCTCATGTCCCTAATTTTTAGGCTAGAGGTAGGGATGATAAGAATTTTATTGGAGGGTATACCAGAAGGTTTCGGCGAACCAACTAAAACTACTTTCACATTCGTTTAAAAACATATTAATTCATTTCTTCAAATATATGGATGTTCAGTGTTGTCTTTTTATACATCTGATGTTTGATAAATGTGCATAATTATGCATCCGATATTCATAAAAATGTTGGAATGCATAATGAATTGGTCTCCTGTAAATTGTGCATTCCGTAAAAATGTTTTAACAGAGAAAATTAGTAAAAGTGAAAAAAATAACACTTAATTATTAAAAAAAAAATTTACTTAAAAAAATTGAAGTATTGCTCTTACTTCGGATCGAATTTCATTTACACTCAAATTAAATTTTCTAATGAATGTGTTAGTATGAAAAACTGCCAATATATTTTGCAGATATTTTTCTTGATATATAGACATGTTTTAGAAATTTTCTGAAATATATTATCATTGAAAAAAAACAAATGCGTTGGAATATACATTTTCTTCTCAAATTACATGTTACAGTAAATAATATTCTTGAAAAAACATATTACTTTTTACTTTTTAAATTATATTTATTTTTACAGTATATGAAGGTATATAGAAGACAAAATAATGTATAATTCCACAATTATATGAAAAGTAAAAAAAATGACGATGGGTAAAATTGGCTTTTTTTTATCGGCTTGTGTGACTTTCATAGCACGGTTTTCTAGGGCATTTTAAATATACAGGTTAAGAATATAGTATAAAAATCAACCTATAAATTCTGTATATATATATCTCTTGGTATATTAGTATATTTTATAAATTTTTCAGAATACATTTTCACTAGAAAAATTAATTACTTATGAACATACATATCAAAATCAGTTGAATGCGAACTTTCATCGAAAAACTCTTCTGTATAATTATCCTTATCACTAAAATCAATTTCTGCTTCATTTAAAAGTGTTTGGGGCATTGCTTTGTAATAGGATCAGTAAACTGGATGATATTTCGGAACCCAAGTTTTAGCGCCATCTGCTAAGCCTTGCACTGGGACACTAACAGGGAGATGCGGTCTTAGAAACCGCTCTCGAAGAAATAACTGAATTATTTTAAAAAGCATCTGCTGAAATTGGTTGAAAACGTACACGTGTGTTAAAGGTCTCAAAACAGGAAGCTACAGGGTCAATCCATTCAATTGAGCTAAAAATAGAATAGGGGTGACCGAAAATCCATCGCTAGCGGTCTCACAGACCGCTAGCGATCAGTTAAGGGTTAATAAAGGGACGAAGATCCATTTTTATGGAGATATATAGATAATCAACCTTATTCTATTTCATGAATTTTAATGCCTGGAAAATGAGACTGGGTGAGTTCTTTTATCCTCTATTAGAAAACAATACCTTTACAAAACTGTGGAGAGCATGAAAAATTAATTTCATTATTTCTGATCAGCAAGCATCTGATGATAGATAATTGACAAAAATGTTGAAGTATGAAAATTGAATAAAAGATCATATTTCATAACATCTAGGCTATGATCATGTACAGCAGTTTGATGAAAACTCAGGAAATTTTACTAAACGAATGAAAATGCCAACAAAATCAGCTCTTTAAAACATCGCATTTGTTTGAAGGAACAGATGGCTATAGAAATAGCCGTGAATGACATAAAGAAATGGTTTTAAGGAAAAAGAAATTTCTTTTAGAAAAGGAAATTCCTGAAATTGAATATAAAACACCTGTTAAGCAAGTCAGAGACTTTTCATAATTAATGTAATAAAAGGATATTACAGAGAAAATCGAATATAATTGAATGAATTTTATAACAAACTTCTACAAAGAAAAAACTACAAAACAAAGAATTTTAAAACAAAGAAAAAAAGATATCTACATCTATCTATACTTAAAATAAAGCTCAATGTGTGTGTGTGATTTGGAGCTTTACAGGCCAGACCGTTCTACCTACAGCTACCAAATTTGATACGTGTATAATTTAGAGGCCGGGAATGTGCACCTTAGAGCGATTTTTTTTGAATTTCTATTAAGAATTTTAATTAATTAAAAATTAAGCTGTATTTCAGTGTTTTTCATCTCAATCTTCCGAAAATATTACATAAAAAATTAATTTTTATATCTTATTGAAGTTCAAAAATTAATCTTTTCAATGATATCAATGTTTTAATAAAAAAGAATTAAATTTCTATTTTTAATGAATTTTTAAATATATAATTTAATCATATTTTTCAATAATTCATTTCGCGCAAAATAAAAATAAAATTTAAGCTGTATGTGCACGTTGCATGTTAATGGAAAAAGAATTAACTTTTACCTACGCGTTGCCATCATATTGACAAAAGTTCAAATTAAAAAAAAAAGTTAACTATCATTTCAAATTAAATATATAAAAATGTTGTTTTCAACACGTGTCTATGAAATTAAATAAATATGAAACATGAAATATCTTGAAAAGGAAACGTTTTCTATGATCTTTCACAGCACCTATACTACTTATTTAATTAAACAATTTCATTTAAGGTAAATATAATTAAATATGTACAATATATGTACTCTAATTGGAGCCTAACAGCTAACTTGTAAACCTTTAGCAACAGATATACCTCTGTTAACAAATGATCTAAATAAAATAAATAATTATATTTTATATAATTTGAGTCAATAAGTGCTGATGAATTACGAATTTTAAATTTTTACATATTTTCTGTGCCTTGTGAGTCATATTTAACAAAATATTCCTAAGACGCTGATATTTTAAATAAAAATAGTTGCAATCCAATTAACTAAATCAAGCAATAAAGCTGAAATTTTAATGAAAATTTCAATTCTATTTTTCTATATAAATGGGTGGTTTTAGATTACTTGATCGACTGTCTCAAAGAAGCCAACCATTTCCGATATAATGTAGATTGTTCTAATATTGTAATATTCAAAACTTAATAAATCAGTCAGATTTGAATACAGAAGATAGAAACGCTTATTTCCTTATTTAAAAGTTGGAGTGTCAAGAATATTTTGCAGAATATGATTCCTTAGGAACAAATGACTGTTTAAAATTAAGACTTCCTAATTTTAAAAAAATATTCTTACGAATCTGTAATGCTGCTTCCCAGCATAGTTGGTTCCACCATCGAAAAGAATGGTTTACAGTCATCAGTACTGGACGGAGTCCGGTGTCGTGTCGGAGGTCCCAGAGCTTGGCGACCATTTGGCGACTTTGGCGCCAAAATAGGTTATACCCGAAACATCGAGAATTTTCCCGATCCGTCCAGTAGGAACGGATATACGCCTCGAACGTTCCTGATTGGTTGAGAGGTTTCTAGCCCCGCCTTCTGGGACCTATAAAAGGAGGCGGCTGCAGCTGCTAGGGCAGAGTAGTCGGGACCGACTATAAAGAACTGGCTTTCCAGAGGTAAGCAGAGCAGCGACGGAGTGAAGCTAGGGCTGAACTAAGCTGTGTGCTACTGTCTGTAGTAGAGTTTTGTATGCTGCACGTCTCGGCTGAAGATAATCATCTTCTGTGCTGTATATAGTTGTCGTCTTTGTGCTGTCCTGAGTGTCTTCGTGTAAATAAACGTCGCTGCTTTATTTTCTACTGCCGCCTGGTGATTGAGCGTTCTTCACACCATATAACCCCCACTATCCAAACGAACCCCGGAGAAAATTCAGTAACATTATATTTATTAACCAAATAAAAAATAAAGTATTATTATTGAAATCATTTATATCCTTTTAAAAATAAAAATAAAAATTGAATTTTCTATTGAATCTGTGAAATTTTTGTTGAATAATCCTTTGAAATATTATAAATTATGAAAAGTATTCTGTAGTGCACATAAGACTTCAATGCCGAACGATTCTGATTTCCTTTCTCATATTTTTTTTAACAAAAAAAAAAAACATGCATGATTCACTAAAAATTATTTTATATTAATCGCCGTATCATCATTTCTACTTTAATTTAAAATTGAATTTTATGGTTGCTAATAGAAAATTAGAGAGATATAGATGCATAATACTATGAACAGAACTGTTTAAGGTCTAAGTAATAGTATAAGTGAAGGATATGACTATCAAAATGTGAAGCTTAAAAATATTTTGTTGAAGAAACTATTATTGAAAAAAGTATAATATATTAATTATTAATAATATAATATATTAATTAAGCATTTTAGCGAGCATTAATACTGGCGGATGGACTGGTCACCAAAGGCGGCTAGAATTTAATAAAATTAGCATGATTTTTGCATCCAAGTTTTATTTGCTTGCAATCTTTTATTTTTCAACAAATTGAAATGTCATTAAAGTAGCGATATAATGTTTTTTCTTAATATTTTTTATAAATACTTTGAATTATT
The DNA here is from genome assembly GCF_947563725.1 of Argiope bruennichi. Taxonomy (NCBI): domain Eukaryota; kingdom Metazoa; phylum Arthropoda; class Arachnida; order Araneae; family Araneidae; genus Argiope; species Argiope bruennichi. Next base: position 61,010,996 of record NC_079152.1, on the reverse strand, counting down.
TGTACAAAACAAAACAGAAATCTTTACTTTGTTTGAAGTGTTTTTAATTCATTAGAGGTATATACTTGTTTTTAAAATTTTAGAAATAAATTATTAAAATAAAATCTCAGTGGACACTCTCTATAGTATTTCATTGCTATTGATGGCAAAAATTCCATTATTTTTTGGCACAAATTGAAATCTCGCTAGCGAAATAATGTGTATACCAAATTTGTTACATTTGACTGAACAGTATTTTTTACAATAGAGCTCCGCAGCACTTAAGTTATTTTTAAAGTAACCTGTGCAGTAAATTTCTCATTTTTTCTCATATTTTTCAAATGTTTCAAATTAAAATGAATAGGAACAAAAATTAATTTTAATTGCTTTACAGTTATTTTGAATAGCTAGTTAAATGCATACAATTAAATAATATGATAATTTAAGAAATTATTCATCTATTTTTTTTCTATTAAATGAATTTATGTAAGTAAAATAATACAAAACTCCTTTGGGTTAACTTAATTTTTTTAATTCTTGAAAATTTTAAAAATAGCTCATATTTTCTTTTATTTAAAAAAGTGGGCTACAGCTTTTCAATTTATGGTGATTGCTATTATCATGGTACAAGAATCTTAATATAGGGTTTTATGCATAAATAGTAAGTTACATAGATTGCAGAATTTTCTCATTGATATTTTTTTTTTCAATTTCTGCACAGAAGAAAGACCATTTGTTTTAAAAGATTACTGCTTTTCGTGAGGAGAGAAAAAAAAAATCTCGCAAGGGAATTCCACCAAGAAGACATACCAAAAACACGTAATAAAATTTTAAGTGGGGAGAGAGAGGAGGGCCACAAAGATGTTGGAATCAGCGGATGAAATTAAAGAAACAAAACATTTTAATCAGTGGGTAAGGAAAAATCATTTGAGAGGGGAAGAAATAAAGAAAAAAGGTCGAGGAAATGAAGAAAATCTCCCAATCGTGTACAAAAGTGATTACTTTTCTTACAAAGATCCGTTTTAGAGAAGCGTTAAGGGGCAGCTTGCTTTCGTTCTTTTAGAGAAATGAAAAAAAAAAAAAGGCGGAAGCTAAGATGGAAAAGTAGGAGGGAAAAAAACCAAGTTGGAAAAATCAATAGGCAAGCTGCTATGATGATTTCACGCTGCGATAAACGGAAAAACTGCCGTTTTGAAATATTTATGAATATCGATTTGTCTCTGAGGGGATATTTCTCTTTATTTTTCCTTCTGTAATCATTTATTTCTGGTTTGCTTATAAATCAGAGATATGAATTTTGTAGTTCACTTATTTTTTTTTATGCGTTAAGAAATAATAAAAGTAGAAATATATGAAATGGTGGAGTATGGCTTTTGGATATTACTATTTTTATCAGCCAGTTCAAAATGATTTTTTTTTCTTTTGAAAGCGACATTAATTATATTCCGGTTTAATAAGAAAAACGGAAAACTGAAAAAAAAATGTGATATAAATGTTGAAGAATTCTGTTTTTACCACAGTAATTTATCTCGACAGTTGTATGTATGTTCTTTTTTTAATTACCAAGCTGATAAAATAAATTATTTTCTCTTTAGAAAAATGAGAACTATTTTTATATAAAATGTTAGAAAAACATTGAATATTATGATATAAATATCAAAATAAGTAGAATCATAGTAATTTATTTGACTTTCTGCAAAAGTTTATTATGAAAGTCGAAATAAAAACGCGTATCCTAAAAACGGGCAATGAAAGATATTCAGATCATAATTTCTAAACTTTTGATCTCAATATATAAAAATATTAGAGTTATATTCTCATCATAAATAGTTTATTTATCATGAGAAAGGCATTAAGATGTGATAAAAATTATGAAGTTTTTTTTTTTCATTACAACTGTTTTATTTCAAAATTGTTTTGTTATTATTTATTTATTGATGAACATTTTATTTAAAACCGATCTGTTCTCAGAGTTAAGTCTAGATCATTGATAGGTAGCAAAGATCGGTTAAGAAATGCATACAAAGTCACTACAGATTTTTAAATAGTAAAATAAATTTTTTATAAGTTTATAAAAGCTATACATATCGAACTGAAAAATGGTTTGTTATAAATAAGTTTTCAATGCATTTATTTTATTTTTGTGCATAAAAAAAAACGAGCAAAAACATGATCAATAGGGGACCTTGTAATTCGGCAATAAATTGATACCTAAAATAATTCGCAATTTACACTTTTATTCGAATAACAAATGCTCGACAGGGTCTTTTCTGCTAAGTATGATAAATTGCAGATACAAAGGATATTGGATATTACAAAAGAACAGATTTGTATATGCGTGATCATACGGAATGTGCGTGATACTCTAGAATGTGTGAAAGCTTGCATATGTTACATTTTTTTAGGTCACCATTTGTAATTTAATAAGATTATGTTGTCCAGAATCGAGACTACACTAGGACATTTTTGTAATCTAAAAATCTTATATTTCAAAGATTTAATATTTTTATTATTATTTCTCTTGCAATCTGTCAAAGCTCTTATACTTTAAACAAGAATATGTGAAATATTTAGAGGTTACAAATTGGATTCAATAAATTTCATTTATCATACAAATGGTTTAAAAAAAAAACTAGGAAAAATTGCAATTGCATCTATATAGATAATTTAATCAACTTTTGAAAGTTTGTCACCATTTCAAATAACATAATTTGACATTTTTAAGAAAAATAGTATTTTAAAGCTGATTTCATTATATTTTCAAAAGTTTACACCAATTTTTCAGTATTTGTGATTGTCTTTTTTTTTCTATTTATCTATATTGTTTACCAAAACCATTATAACTCACTCCGAATATTGCTTTGAAAACCACATATGACATTCTACAATATTATCACGTAACATTAGCTATTTTCCTTTAATAAGTATTTATTTCTGCTAATAAATTTTCAAGCTAGGCTAATTTCTTCTAATAAGTATTAGTTGTTTTCTACTTGCTTTTGTAAGTAAGCAAGCTCTTCCGAAACATTTGTTCCGTATAAAGAAATTTATGGAATTCTCGAATGGTTTAAGAGTTCTATCAATATTTATAGATGTTTCTATGAAGTACTAAAAAAATACTTGTACTAATTTTGAACATAATTATTAATATTAAATCTTATTATAAGCTTTGCACAAATTACTTATTTAAATATGAAATTATAAGCGTCACATTAAAAATCTAAATATAACATGGTAGACGCATAGTAAAGTTGGATTTGCCAATGCTTCGTGTAACACATAAAAGTGTATGAAGTGCATTATAATATATGCTAATTCTTATAAAGTATGATAAAAGTATTTATTTTTAATCGAAATTTTAGAAAGATTCATACAGATAAAATTTCTTTCAATAAGAAATGTAATCGTTATTTGCCTTTTCACATAGAATAAGTCAATGTTTTTCATTTTATGAAATAAGTTTTGCGTTTTTTTCTGTAAATTGTTAAAGTGCTCTATTTCTACTGAGCACTTTAACATTTCTATTTTTTTATTTGTATATGGTTAAACTAGAATTAGAATTAAATAGCTAATATATTTATTCTGAAAAAAAATGAATAAAAAATTTAACCGTCTGGTAAATATTTAAATCGTCTAGTAAATATCTCTTGATTTTTTTTACTATACAAGATGCAAATATCTCTTTTATAATGAAAATCAAGAGATATTTACTAAACATCTTAAAATGAGTTTTAATTATATAAAATTTTCTAGGAACATTTAGAATATTATATTTTTTTTAAATTCGATGAAGTAAACACAAGAGCATTAAGCTATCTAGAGCTCAGTGGAAAATGGTTTTGAACATTTAAACAAAATATTTTTATTTAATAAACTAGATAAAATGTAAAAAAAAAAAGTTTTCAGGATTTAAATTACTTATAGGAAGTCTGGTTAATCTAAGAAAAAAAAAACATATTAAGGAACATATTAAGCTATTTGCTGAATATATAAAAGTGTTGTATTTTGCTTATGGAAACATTTTTGGACATTGTTCTTTTTTTCTCGTCTGTTTTTATTCTTTGATGTTTATTGCAACTTTAAATCTAAGATTGTGATTTTATATTCTTAATGGTTCATGATGGTGAATTTACTTTTATTTCCGTATTTATTTCAGTTTTATTTAATGTTTGAAAATGGTAAGTCAAAATTTTACGATGAAATTCTTACCATCTAAATAGAATTCACACTATCGTGTCATCTGTGTTTGTAAATTTTCGAATTTCTATTTGAAAATCGAGATGAAGCAAAAATACCTTTTTACATAATATTCTCTCTTGCAACTTATCAACAATAATTTTTGTTTTGAATTATAATCGTTTATCTGCTTTCAGCGACGGCTAAAGTTCAATAAATGCAGAAATCCATGAACAGTCGTCATATTCAAATAATATATGTATCTTCAAATGTAATATTTGTTTTTAAGATCTTCTGACATCAAAATAACTCCCGATATGTGAATATTTTTTTTTCATTTCAAAAATATGTTTTCTCTCAGAATATTAATTTCTGGTGTTCAAAATGGAATTTTATTCAAATTCAGCAATAAATTAAAATCATTAAAAATAATAATATAAAGCATTATTGAAATTACTATGATGATTCATTTCGTAGCATGATCCATATTGCAAATTCGGAGTTATCACTCACATTATACAGAATTCAATGCTTTTCGCAATCAAATGAATAATTTTGACTCAATATCTTGCAACTTGCATGAATTAAAATTCCTGTCGTTGTTACCTCCTAATATTGGATTGGCATTCTAAAAATGATTTCTAATGGCATTTGGCATATTTTGAAATGCATAGTGAAGAATTATGAGAAAAATAAAGCATGATAAAAAATACTAAAGCAATTTTCCCTTTCATTTTTCAACCGTTGCTAAATTTTTATTGTTGTTTATTATATATGCTTTACTTTATTTTACATTCAGCCTAACCATGCTCAATTCCAAGCCAAAATCCATCCTACTGACGATATCCAAATATTTTCCATACATTCCATTATTTTCTATAAATAAAAGAATACTTTATATTTTATTAAATAAACTCAATTTATCCTCGATTCCACTCCATCCAGAATATGTTCTCTATATTATATTACCTCTGAAATAAGAATGTTATTTCAGCACGAGAAAAACAACTGGCTTGTAGTACTTTTTGAGAATCCATGATGACCAGAACGCGGTCTGGATTCTCAATCTCCTTAATTCGATTATACAAGGGTTTGAATCGCATCGGAATCTTCTATCGAACACACAGAGCACGTTCTCCTGACCACCTTTTCCAGGAAAGAACCTCTGTTCGAGACAACTTTATCTGATTGGAATTTTCTCGGGAAGGCCGTACCCTGAAACAACTTTAGGGAGCCTCTCTTGTGGGGCGCGGGGAGCTAGGCAATTAAATAGATGGGATTTTCTATAAGGGACAACACTGTAATGCAGGTAATTGAGAACATACGCTCTTTGATTGAATGACTGATTGTTTCATTGGTGAATCCTAAGCAAAAACGCCTGCCAGCTACTAAGTAGATGGAGAAGTAATCGGGACTCGTTAAATTAAAAAGGTCTAGGGAAAATCAAATCTGCTCATTTGATTTAGTTTTGGAATTCTGATGTGGCATTTTTGATTCGAAATGGCTGCTTTATTGTGGGAGAATTTTGAGAGATTTTGCCCCTCAAGGAATTAGTAAGTTGAAATTGAAATCTCTTATGGAAAATTACTTTGAAGAACGTATGTGTAAAATAACTATTTTTTTGCAATTTTATCACATTTTATCCGCAATATTTTTGGAATCTTAATGATATTAATAGAATCTTGTAGAAACTTAATTAATTCAGAACTGATGTTCTTAATAGCAAGATTTGTGAAAGATTTTGACAATGAGTGTTTATTCAAATCATTTCTTTTAATTTTTATGTAGAATAATCAATAATTAATCGTGTGTAAGATTAATTATTTGGAAGCTATGTTAGTGTAGGTGAATCCATATTTCTGAATTTCTATTTCTGGAACTCATAAATCTACAAATACGTGATCAAGTAAGGCCTGAGGTAAACTTCTTCCTTAATCAAGGTCTGCGCCAGGACTGACGAAAGATGTTATGCCAACAAGAGAACTTAAATATTTATACAAAAAATTAAGCTTAGTTACAAAATTTCTTGTAGATGAGACAGTACAAAATTGATCAAAGTACTAGAGCCCTACTCATATATCGTTATTATGTGTTTGGTACTTGGTGGACATCGACACTCAGTTTTATTCCCTCTTCTGAAAATCATATTTTACGGATTTAATTTGGAATTTTATGGATTAATTTGACCAATTTATATTTCGATATAAATACTCAATCCCGAGAGATGGATCTCATAATTTTGACTCGTGTTCAAATGACGGGGACTGCACATGATACATTTCGTCTCTTCTGAAAATATCATTGAAAATATAATAAAATATAATAAAGTGTTAAGAATTCTAGAGTAATAGATCTTAAGTAAAATTTGTAAGAGATTTGGCAATAAGGACATTCATTCAGTTATCTTTTTTGTGAGAAAAATATCACGATGCATTATAACTTTGGGATTTAGTGGATGCGACCTATAACCAACATTTTAGTTATTTAACCTTGATCAGCTGAATTCATTGAAAAAGCGTGTAGTACTTTTATAAGATCAAAAATAAATATTCAGAACAACCAAAAGTGACGAGAAGAATAAATTAATTATGTTTCTCAATCTCAGGATTAATACTTTATTCCATTCAAAATATCAATTTAAACTTTATCTGACACATATTTACTATTAAAATTTTGCCTTTCAGTCAAGGAAATAATTAATTTGATTTAAATACATTTTGGAATTTTTTACAAGTAAGAATAATTTATGAATATTCTTCTAGTTAGTGTCTGTTATGAAAGGTTTTCATAACAGACACTAACTAGAAGAATATTCATAACTAAATGACAGAAATGAATGAAGAATATTCATAAACTAAATTACAGAAAGTCATTTAGTTTATCTTTTAGCTGTATGAGTATTTGATTCCTATACGCCAATGATAATATTGCATCTGAAAGTGAAGACAAGCGTTGGGAACTATCTACGGGAGTTGTATATGTCTGCTGCACAATCAACTGACTTTTAAGGACCTATTCGATTGGCTGTTAGTAACGAAATATATTTTTAATACACATAGCTAAAGCCTAGGAAAGTGAAATCTAAGAGACATAAGAGTGAAAGTAATTGGGACATCATGAGCTGATAATTAGGCACAGAAAAAGACTTACATTTTTCAATTAGTAGTAATTTCACAGTGTTGCTAGTGACATGATAAATATTAACGAGCAAATAATTTTAAAAAGTTTAGCAAAATGTAACATATGACTTTTAGAGCTGCAATACAAAATGGTCAATATTACAATTGGCGACCTACCCCCGAAAAATAGTTTTGACGAACAAACTGTATTCTGAAATCTGGACAAATTTAGAAAGCAAAGATTTATTATTCTAAGATGGTTAAAATCCTAATTATTTTTATCAAGCAGAATTTATTCACAGATTCTGTATTCACATATAACTAATTATGTGAATACAGCAAATCCTAAAATTAAAAACAAAAAAAAACTAGATTATTGAATACTGAACAAAATTTTCAAAGCTTTGGTCTTGTGTTTTATTTATTCCTATTCTATAGTCAAATGAACTAGCCACTGCTTTCGTTTTGAATTTGAATGGCATAATGTTGTCAGAAGGAATGAAAACTATTTATGGCATTAAATATATTTTGCCATTTTCGAAACCATTGTATTGGAACTTTATAAGATTACGTCGTAAGTTCATTAAAATTATGTGAGTCGCTTAGAATAGACTTTTTGCTGAAACAAATTTTCGTAATAACATTTTAATGCATCTGTTTCTAAATCAATTTTAATCGAAACTGCAAAAAACAAACATTTTGCACCAAAAAATATCGTTATATCAGCTATGAAATTTAGAATTATTTGTGGTTTGAGATATGTGACTCAGACTATTCTGCACTAAAAATATATAAACACTTCAATCATACAAAGTGTTGCCAAAAGGCGATTAGAAATTCAGCCTAATTTTGCATCTAATTAAGAGTTATACGTACATGAATGTATTTGCACAATTTTTCATAATTCTTGATTTCCTATTTTGAAGGTTTACTAACCAATGAAGAAATGGAACTTCTAATAACCGAAGTTTAATTCCTTCAACTGATTAACTTAGGGGAAAAAATCTGGAAAAAATTAATTCAAGACTAATCAATGAACGTATTTTGATCGTTCTTGTTTTAAAATAGAGATAAATGTTTGAATAGGATTGAAATGTTAGAATGTTGATTGCAGTTATTTTAGTTTCAATTTTTAAAGTTTTGGTGAAAAGTGTCTAATACTTAAGAATTTATTCCTTTTTATTAAGGACGCTAGAGATACAAAACAATTTTTTATAACAGCAAATGTTTTAATGAGTACCATGTTCTTTTACCTACAATCATTAAACTCCACTCTATAGGCAAACGCTTGCAAAAAGTCATGCAAATCATTATAATTTTTTAAAAAATTCGGTCTTCGAGGTGCATTGAATTACCATTACAATTACTTGTGAGTTACTTCATGGCTGTAAATGCAATAAAGATATTTTGAGCCATAAGTACACAAACACATCATTTATAAATACTTATGACGTATATTTATAAATGACACTACTATCAACTTAGACGCCTATGTTTTTGCCATAGGTGTCTAAGTTGATAGCAGCGCAGACATATAAATATTATGTTTTGGTTATCGCCGCAGAAAAAAATCCATCATATGTTGATATAACGAATGTGACAGGAAGTTGAGAATTAATTAATAAATGAATTGTTTCGATATATATATATATATATATATATATATATATATATATATATATATATATATATATATATATATAAGTAACCAATCTAAAGTAAGAAATAGTTTGAAAACGAAACAAAACAGTTTCGAAATCGCAACTAAAATTTATTACCTATTTAAACTAAAACCAAAAAAGAACTTCATAGTATTTAGAGAGCCCAATTGCAGCTACTTCTAAAACACAGATGAATTGATACAAAAGTATTAGAATCAAATTAATAGGGAAATCAAAAATCAAATAAAAATCAAACCAAAAAAATTATAAAAAATATAAAAATATATATAAAAAAAAGAATCCGGCCTGAAGACTTTTACAAGGGTCACCCTCAGGCAGGGATTCAAAGAAAGGGATTTTTTCTGTGAGGAAATACAGACATTTGTCTAATAATGATTCCTCGTGAGCCGAAAATCCCCTGAAATTATGCTCAAGAGATATACCATTTTAACCGAAAGGAAATACAAAACAACAAATTAGAAAAAAATAACCACTACAAAGTAAAAACACAATAACAAAAATAACAATAAAAACAAAAATTAGCACTAAAATTAAAAACGAAAAGGCCAGGACATACCATCAACAGTCAAGGAAATTTTAAACTATCGATTGGGATTCGCGCTTTTTAAAAAACTAACAGTAAATTATGTAAACAGATGTAGGCTCCCAGCGCCATCTATTGAGTGATCCAATATGTAAGGAAAGTTCTATTTTTATTTAAGCCAAAGGATTAATCCCAAACCATACCTTGTTTAATCAAAAAATTGACATTACAGTAATTTCTAGGAAATTCATTTTTAATTAAATTTTTAAGGAGGTTGTTTGATGCTTCAATATAGGAATTTTTATTATTGAAAACCCTTTTGATCCTGTTAACTTGTGAGAAAATTAGATTTTTGAAAATTTTAGAGTTTAGATTGGAATGGTAGTTACATAGTATTGTAATTTTAAAGTTGAAATCATCCCTTTTATCGTATATACCAACTATTGTTTTATCATTAACAATTTCCATTTTTTAAATCCAGAAAGGTAGCCTCAAGTTGATTTTTATTTGTATCTTTTAGAATTAAATCTTTTGGATAGCAATTAGTAATAATATTAGTATTGTCGAAATTAATCAAAAGTAGGTCATCAATATATCTCTACCCGTTTATTAAATTATATTTAATTATTTTTTTCTCATAGTAATGTAGGAAAATATTTAGCCTTTTCGTTTTTAATTTTAGTGCTAATTTTTGTTTTTGTTATTTTTGTTATTGTATTTTTACTTTGTAGTGGTTATTTTCTTCTAATTTGTTGTTTTGTATTTCCTTTCTGTTAAAATGGTATATCTCTTGAGCATAATTTCAGGGGATTTTCGGCTCACGAGGAATCATTATTAGACAAATGTCTGTATTTCCTCACAGAAAAAATCCCTTTCTTTGAATCCCTGCCTGAGAGTGACCCTTAAAAAAGTCTTCTTCTTTATATTTTTTATAATTTTTTTGGTTTAATTTTTATTTGATTTTTGATTTTCCTATTAACTTGATTCTAAGACTTTTGTGTGTGTATATATATATATATATATATATATATATATATATATATATATATATATATATATATATATATATATATATATATATATATATATATATATAATGTTTTCCTCTATATATATATAATGTTATTTCCTATATATATATATAATGTTTAATGTTTTCCTCTTTAATGAGTTCACAGTCAAAATACATTTAATCCGAGTGTGCATGTATGTGGCCATTCAGAGGAAAACTGATTTCGTGAAAGATTTCATAAATGGATCAGGAAAATTCTGAGTGAATAAAAGAATCTTTCAGTCACAATGTGAATACATTTTATACATTGTAGAAAACTGCTTGAAGTAAGTTAGTTAATTTGTTTTCATCAAGACGTTGAAGCCCCTTAAATTGCTTTATGGAAATTTCAAACGCTGAAAGGGAGACCCGTTCATTGCTAAAATACTCCAAAAAATAATGAAATTTGAAGAAACAGGATCTGTGTTATTCATTCTAAAACAGAAAAAGATTTTCGTTTCTGCAGAGATAGTTGTGATAACATTTTTAGAACAGCACTGTTGTTTATAACACAAATCGAAAAAAAGTTTACATATTATAGTCGAAAATATTTTCTAAATATTTACGATAATGCTACATATTTTAAGCTACAATTGGAACTAATTTTTCCTAAATATTTTAAGTTCATTAATTAAATCATTCCTTAATTTGTAACCATTCCAATGATTAGTTATAGTGGTTATAGCAGCATGCAAAAGTTTAAAGTGAGACTTCACTCCGCTTCGTTAATTTATACAACTAGCAGAAAAAATAACGACTAGGAAAATTTAATGCTTAATTCAAAACATGATTATCATTTCTAAAACAATTTTAAATAGTAATTATTTATTCTGTTTACCATATAAAGATTTATACTGCATAAGGAGAATATTTTCTTTTTCACATATTGAAAGAAAAGTATAAATATATCAATTCTTTTTCTTCAATAGGTTTGAAGATATATATATAAGACCTGATAGCATCCAGCATGATTGTTATTTTATTTATTATAAGCTTCATTCCTTTTGTGTATAACACTGGAGACCCTCATCTGTGCAGTAAAACGGAAACGTAAGTTATAACTTTACCTAAACAATAAAGAATGGAATCAAATACAGGAGTGATGCGTGAAATGTGACATTTAATTGCACTAAAAATATTAATTTTTATCAAAGAAGAAGAATATAATTTGAGGGAAAGCCATCTTACTATAAGATTTTGATCTGAGTGATCATGATGTCCTGATTAGTAAGATAAGGTTTCGGATTGGAAAATAATAGATAAAGAAAAAAAAATAAAGAAACAATAGCAATTCATGGTTACACATAATGCATTTCAATCTAATTAATTTTTTTAATTTAATCCATATTGAATTCATCATATAAAAATAATCTTTAGGAAGTGGTAAAATGTTGAGAAACGATATAAGTAAATGAGAAACGAGAGCTACATCAGTTATTATTTCTAAACCTGATGTCCTATTTAAAAAAATGATATTTTAATTCATTTAATGATTAATATGAGAACAAAGAGTGTTTCTACACATCATCCACATATCACAAGTATTTTATTTTATGTATGTTTTATTTCATTGCGAAACACCTTCTATTCCTACAATGTATTTTATATTCAATGATTTCACTGTTACTTCCTGTACAATCAATAAACATGGAATATTAAAAATGTAATGCTTTAGAGATGTTTTACAGTTATAATTTAATATATTTTTCTTTCTTTGACAAATTATAATTTTCTAAATCATGACAATGTAAAAGGTAGCTTCCATTAAAATATATAAAGGGCAGCAAAATGTTCTTCATAATTAACAGAAAATTTGAAATAATTCTTTGTAGTAAACAAATTCCAGATATCCCAAGTCAAATTTAATGCAAAACAGACGGAAGAATTCTTTCGTCTGCCCAAAAAGTAAATTAATTATGCTTGCGTATTCAATTATATTTGCGATAATACACATTGCCAGACATATTTTAAATAAATAGGAAGAAAATAAAATGAAAAATTGAGTCGAATCTAATGGAAAAGGAACTTTTAAAGTTATGTCATTAGAAATTTATATTCAAGTGTTGTCTAGTTTAAAATGAGATGTTATAATTAGTTTACTTACGGTGTATATAGTATATTTTCATTGAACTTATCGAAGCGATTATATGTTTCATATTTAAGGATTTTTTTTTTATCAAACATTACAAAATCTTTTAAGATTGCTCTTTTAACATAAATCGTATATCAGTTTAAATGTCATTGAGAATTAAGGCATTTTCTAGAAATGTTTTAATAAGATTAAATACAAGCAACAAAATTAGTGTCATTTAATATGTCCTCTTTCTCCTTTATTAGCATTTTCTTTTGTGTTATAATTTCAGATACGTAGAACCTGTAAGACGAAGTTACTCATATTGGACACGAGTTGAATATGAAACCAGATGTTTCCTATTTTTCAAATGTTCTCAGTATAAGTAAGTATAAGTGAACAATTGACAATAATTTCATTTTAAGCTTCATTCCTTTTTTCATCCTCATATTTGTCGAATAAGTGATAATGATATGTGTCTGACTATTTATTAAAAGACATTTAATAGGATTTTTATTAACTTTTAAACACTGAAATTTCATTAAGAAAGATTATAAATTTTGAGATTATTGTTACATTGCTTTTAGATAATAAAAACTGGCATTAGCAGAACAATTAGTAAAAATAACTTATGTGTAATGACTTATTTTTATTAAAATAATTAAACAATAATTAGTATTTTTTGTAACTTCTTAAAAATAAGTTACTTGAACATTGAATCATGTGTAGAAAATGGAAAGAGGATCCATTAAATTAAGCTTTTATCTATAACTAAATTTTGTTTTTAGAATTTTATTTGCACTTTATAAAGTATAAGTACTAAAAATATTATTTCTATAGAAAAAAAATCTTCCTGCAAATAAGTAAAAAGCTGGATGAAAATAAGTTTTATTCTCTTTGATAAAAAGTGTTTTTAAATATTTTTATATTGAAAATGCTGAAATAATAATTATAAAACGTTTTTGCCATTTCATATATGAAATTTGCTAGGAGGACGCATTGTAATTGTTACAAAATTTCATGAAGGATATCAACGCTGGAAACTTCTCAGAATAAAAAAAGAAAAGAAAAATATCTTGTACGATATACAGACTTCTCTGAGTTAAAACAGGTTTAGGCATTGTGTCTGTCCGTCTGTGTACACGATAACTCAAAAACATTTTGAATTAGATATATGAAATTTGAAATATAATCTTTAAACCAAATTTTGTATATTTCCGTCAAATTTTGAACGATATCTATTCAGAAGATGCCCGTCTTTTCGTTATCCGTGTAGAAATGAATTCAATAACTGCAAAACGTAGCAACTGCAAACGTAGATAAAATTTGGTACATAGATTTAGTACCTAAATCAGATATATCAAAGGTCTGTTAACCGTCTGTTAGTATTTCATTCGTATACACGTAAAAGCAATAACTTATAAAGGCAAAGATATAAATCTATGAAATTAGATATGAGATCTCGTGTAAACGACTGTTGTTCTGTGTCAATTTTGTTTTCAATCAGTCGGAAAAAAGATATTTACAGGATATTTCAACATACAGGATATTACAACAGATATCAACAGGATATTTACAGGATAAATTCAACAAAAATAATAAATTCATGCTAATGATCTATAATTTGTAACTATTGTTTGCCAATACCATGCAAGTAATTCGCGGCTTTACTCAAGACCAGCAATTTTATGCCAGGAGGGAGTTAAGGCCTAAATGAAGAGTTTACGAGAATGGTTTGAAGAAACCACTCGCACTAATTAGAATTAGGTCCGTGAGTGAACACGAAATTTGGTATGAAGTATTTATATCAACTTTGTAAATATCAGTAAAATTTTGAGAGAAATTCTTTCATAAAAATTGAATCACGGTTCTCCGAACACAATTGAATGCTATAACTACAAAAAATAAAATGCTAGAGGGACAAAAATTGGTACATAGGTTTAGCATCTTAAGTGTATTTATCAAATTTTACTTATCAAATTGTGTATTGAATCTTTTGAAGGGTGTGCTAATAGCTGGTTCGCATTTTGGCATTACTTAAATGCAATGATTTAAATAAATGAAATATGGTAAGTGAATTTGTAACCGAAAAACCAATTCTGTGTCATATTTTAGCTACAATTCGTTGAACCAAATTCGTTCAAAATGCATATTTGATTTTCTTCATTTTGCTACGAAGTACAAAACTCTCATATTCAGAGCTTTGAAAATAAAAATCTAAGTACTCTAAGCATATTCTTATTCATGATTGTATGCGAGGAAAAAGAGAGATAATATCTTTAATACAAGTTAATCGGAAAAGTTTCGGAGAGACCATTATTTTTTTTATAATTAATTTTGGTTACAACTGGCAAATGATAACTTGAAGGGACAAATTATAGCACTTCATCAAATTTTAAAAGTAGAGAATGGATTCGAAACAATGTAATATCAAAATGAAGGATCATCAAAACACATTTTCGCACATAAACTGTAATTTACAGTTTCAAAGCTCAAGCATTTTATCTGATTTGATATCATTTTAAAATTTATTACGATTCTGAGCAAGGAATTTTCTGCCATTTATAGCTTGAATCTATTTTTTTATTGTTTTGTAGAAGTGTGATGAGAACTGGTTACAAGATGACATCTGAAGTGAGACAACGTGTAATTAAGCAATGTTGTCCAGGATATGGAATGTCAGATTCCATATGCAAACGTGAGTACTTCATGTTTTGAATCATCCTATTCCAGATTCATAATCTATTTCACTATTTTTGTTCCAAAAATTCCTGCAATTCAAACAAGATAGCATAAATAATTCTGAACATAATAATTCGAGCTAATTCATAAGGCATTTAATGTTCATCGTGATGTTTATCATGATGAAAATCTGGGGATTTGAAGGTAAGAGAACAAAATAGTATCCCTTCTAATATATATACATCTCATGCATAATATTTTTAATGTGTGGTTAGAGGCAATCGAACTTTAAAAGCGATAAATTGAATTCTCATACCAAGTTATTTGTCAAGCGTCTTTAACAATTACATTAATTAATTTTCAATATTAGTAGAGAAATAACTGTGATTTAGAATATTTTCTTGAATAATTTGAGTTAAAGAGTTATTTCGCATACCAATAAATGCTTATTTAATATTCGAAATGCATGATCATTCTGTGCATGAAGGGGCACGCGAATATCATTAAAGACTAATCCGAAGGCACAAGGAAATTTTGAATTATCGGGACGCAGCATCTGCAAGTGGGGACTACGGTTGAACCCTAAACGACATCTCTGGCCACTGTACAACCCGTACCGTAGGTGGTACATCTCGTTATCAATAGAAAATAGTGAATCCCACACTATTTCTGTACACATCAATGCGACTCCGGCCATCCCCACTGGTGTGGTGTGGTGTGGAGAGGGGGGTGCCAGCTCAGGTGTCGTCCTCGTCATCCGACCGCGGTTCAAAATTACGAGGTCCGTCCCAAAATAGCCCTAGTGTTGTTTCAAACGGGACGTTAATATAACCAAACCAAACCAAGCGACTCCAGCCAACCACCATATTGGAAACTTCGGATCTCCATTTCTGAGGTGCCTCCTGGGAGAAGCACAAATGAATGTAATAAATGTAAAAAACGGGAAAAGTATAACAATTTAGATAACTAGAGCTTGGTGGACACATTTACGCTGAACCATCAAGCATGTAACAATTATTTTTCAGCCACATAATAAACACAATTAAATCTAAACAAATATTGAAAAAATGATTAGTTTTAATGATCATTAAATGCTTTTATTTTCCATTTAAACTGCGAAAATAATGTTAATAATTAATCTCATTAAATAATTAATCTCATTAAATATTGTTTATTTCCAAAAATAAACAATTGGATCCGTTTGAAATTAATTAATAAAATTTGAATAATAGCTCGTTTACCAGAGAAACCTTTTGCGACCAATTATCATATTAAAATTCCTTGTTGCTTATTTAAATGTCGTAATTTAAGTTCAACGAGTATATGATTCTTTTATAAGAATAAAATTATAGTCAATTATCTGAAAGTTTCATTTCATACTCAAAAATTACCTCAGAAATTAATGAAGCCCGTTTTTGCAAACAATTTGATTCCTGAATTAAATCAAACTTCATTTGAAACTCAATACATTTTAATCGGATCTTGTTTTTTGTTTTGTTTAACATATATGCAGAAATGTATATCAAGATGATTGCAAATTAATCTCTTTTATTAATTCTGTTTCATAACTTAAATATATAAGTATTACTCTTAAATTATTTGAATTGAACTCCGTTATTCTATTATGTCTTTGAATTTTACACATTTTTTTTACTTTTTAGCTATGAAAAAAAAAAAAAGGATAAAGAGCATTTTGGTTTTCTAAAGGCAATACATATTTTAAATTTCCTTTTCTTTATTACAAAACCTTATTTAATGAACAAAATATTAAAAAGAAAATACTTTAACTATTTATTTCGTTAAGAGTATTTTTTGGTATGTTTAAAGCAGAAACATCTTAGAAGACAGAGTTGTATATATATATATATATATATTAGGAATTTTAATTTTAATCTTTGATTTTATTATTTTCCTAAGATATTAATAAAAATAAAGATGAATGCTTGGGTGTGTTGGCTGGGGCTTGGGCACTTAAATTACAGCGTTCAAATTTGGTACAGAAATAGCTCGAACAATAAAAATGGGTACTTCAGAGAGATTTTTTTAAATTTTAGTTTGAATATTAATTATTTAAAAGTTAAGCAAAATTTTGGTGTTTTTGTGTAATAATATCTGAAAATAATATTGCAAAAACATGGTTTTTAAATCCAGAAAATCTTTTTAAAATCGTTTTTAAATCTTTTTAAAATACGATTACTAACTTTAATAAAAAAAATAGTTTTTTAATCGTTCCAATTTAATAATTTGCAAATGTTTCTTAATTTTTAAAATATTTTTAAAAAACTACGAAATACTCGCATTTTCAACTTTAAATTACATTGCCGCCCTTGAAATTTAAATCATTTTTAATTCTTCATAAATTATTTCATCGTGCGAAATTTTCCCATTCTTGAAAGCTAAAGCAGAAGGATTCTACTTAATATATGTATTTGTTATGAATATATACTGGATTTGCAATACAGAGAAAGTAAGAAAAAAGATGTACCAAACAACTGTATTTATAATGACGCTATGATGTCTCCATTAGAAACGGTCAAGTACCCAATAAAGAGAATGTGCTTAAAAAAAAGTAAAATAATACGATTTTTATATTGACGGAACTTCCATAGAATCATGCACATGAAATTACGCCTGAGCGGTTTGTCTCAACTTAATAAAACCGATACCCCCCCCCCCTACCAAAGGCGACTAGGACAGAATAAACCTCGCCGTTACTGTGGAAAAATGAGATGTAGCAGTTGCATTACAAAATCTTCTCTTTTGAATAATAGATGGAGATGCATGATTAGGCACGCATCCCATAGCGTATCGCGATTGTGAATAATAAGGAGATGCTGTTCTGTAGAGGTGTGCGTGTGTTAATGCCTTGTCTTGTCTTTCGTGTTTTGTGTGAAATGTGATCATTAAAGAAATGCTCCTGAAAAATAAGTCTTGTTGCTTCCACTGCATGGATCATAACGATCTTCCTTCCACCACAGGCTTAATATGGAACGTCGAAAAATCTATGCTTCTTCGTGTATCCATGGTATGTTAGTAGTTGACAATTCATTACGACTCCAAAGTAGGCAGGTTCTTTACAACACTCACCATCCGCAGCTAAATGCAACGTTACTTGCAGCTCACTGTAACAATATCTTTATTGGAAATGTACCTATGGTTGCTTCATATATAAATTTGGATGGATAATTGTATTATTATTAGGTTGAATAAAAGCTTGATACTGGTACAATGATTTTGCGCATTTTGTTCCGATTAAGCTTCATTCGAGTTTTATCTCGCTTTCTTCAGTCGACTTCATTCTTCATCATATTAGGGTAGCAGGGGCCATGACAAAATTGGGTAGTATGGGTCATATGAATGAAACTTACCTTTTTTTACTTTTGGAAACTATGTCAAAGTTAATGAAAGAGTTTGAAGGAAAAGGTCAAAGAAAATGGTCAGATAATGCCAGGAAGCTTATCTATGCGATCGCTTTAGGAAATAAAATCTAAGAAAAATTGATTCAGGCAATATCATTTGCGTAGTAGTTAACAGTAGAATTACAGCATGGAGAAGAAGAAAAGTTGTTTTAAATAATCATGTGATGATATGAAACCTCAGGCAAAATATGTTTAAGATTTGTCAAAATATATTAAACAAGTCAGTAAACATTTCAGAAATTTTGAATTAAGAATTGATTGTAAGAAATTGTGTTTTTTACATCGTTTTTGAACATACACTTTAAACATTACCTGCATTTAAAATTTCAGTTCCGTTCGTTGAACATTACTACTCGCATAACAGGAATATTTTTTATAGCTACTAAATATCTGGATAATTTTATATTACTATTAAAGTTTTTACAAACAAAGATGAAGGCATTGTTTTTAAGTTGTAAATAAACATTTGAATTTGAATTTGATTTACAGCTGTGTGTGCAAAAGGCTGTTTCAGAGGCAGGTGCTTGGAACCAGATGTTTGTAGATGTTATACAGGATGGAAAGGAGAGAATTGTGAGGAAAGTATGTATTGTAACATTCCATGTTTTTATATAGATTCCATTCAAAGAAATAGTTAATTGAAGAAATGAGAGAACTCTATAAAAGACGACAACGATTTTGCAAAGCTTTGATATCATTAATTCACCGTAAGGTAAACTGACATAAAAAAAAATTGCATTGTCAATAATACAACGTTTTTTCTAGGCTACTTGCTAATTTGGGCAAAATTACAATGATTTAATAGATTGATTTTATTAAAAGTTATTTTTTTTCAATGAAGTATTACACAGTTCAATACTGATTTTTTTGCTGGCAATATTTCAGTGATTTTGGAGAAATTCATAGTGTTGATTTTGAATTTCGCAATATTTTCCCAAGATTGACATTTATTTTGGAAAAAACAAACATTAGATTTAAATTTCAATAGCAACATGTAGGACACACAGTAGTCAGCTTTAGAATTGTTTCAAATTTAAATTACTAATAAAATTTAATCAATACAATAAAATTATCTAAATCCTAATGTATAAATAAATGGTATATCATTTCGGAAATCATATGAAATAAATAATATTTATAAGATAAAAAATACAACCGTTTTAAGGAAGAATAATATTTATAAGATAAAAAATACAACCATTTTAAGGAAATAAATAATATTTATAAGATAAAAAATACAACCGTTTTAAGGAAATAAATAATATTTATAAGATAAAAAATACAACCGTTTTAAGGAAATAAATAATATTTATAAGATAAAAAATACAACCGTTTTAAGGAAATAAATAATATTTATAAGATAAAAAATACAACCGTTTTAAGGAAATAAATAATATTTATAAGATAAAAAATACAACCGTTTTAAGGAAATAAATAATATTTATAAGATAAAAAATACAACCGTTTTAAGGAAATAAATAATATTTATAAGATAAAAAATACAACCGTTTTAAGGAAATAAATAATATTTATAAGATAAAAAATACAACCGTTTTAAGGAAATAAATAAAGAAGCGAAGTTCAACAAATCAAAATAATTCAACAGTATTGTCCTATTAAAATAGCAATGGAGTGCTAAATATACTTGATGATATTTTGTTAAGTGCAATAGAACAAAAACTAAATAATTCAATCTTCGAATTATTTTACGTTGAAGATAGATATAAAATACAATTTTATGCTCCTTTGATCATCAAATTGAAAAAATAAGCATAAAATTCATTCATTTTTGATAGCTTTCTATATTTGTGGTTACCCATTTTTTTATAATTATGATGAAACATAACCAAGAAGAATGTCCAATACCAGCCATAAATGCTGAAAATTTTGAATCTTTAATGAGTTTATGAATTGAAGGAAAAATAAAAATAAATCCCGTATGTAGCCTTTTCTTCTTCAAAACAGGACGCATTTTATAAATATGCTAAGAGTTACCATCATTTATAATGACATAAAAATAGTATGAATTAAATTTAAAAAAATTAAAAAAAACTCTAAAAATATAATTTGTAGCTAGAGACATCATTGAAATGTTGATAATATGAATTAATCTAAATATTTAAAAATTAGAACGAATTTATCAAATTTGATATCAAATGCTTAAAGATATAATCTTAAACATTATAATTTTCCTGACAACTGAACCAAAATTTAGTTGCTGAGTTTTGTATTTTTAATGTATACATGTGTAAATACGGAATGCCTGGTAAATAATTGAAACTTTTTACATTTTAATCTGAGAGTTAAAACGTTCACCAATGAATAAAAAAGTAAAAACTCTGTTTATTTTATTTCATTTAATACTTTAATTTCGGCTTTACAATTTGATATAAGCACATATAAAGAAGAAATAATGGAAACTCTGAATTCTATGAAAATATATTTAATGTTTTTTATCGGAACATTAAAAGGCTTTTAAACAGAAAAATATATGTATTCAAACAATTTAATCTAAGCATTAAATAGTTTTTACCACATTAATCATTTTTATGGAAACATGATAAAAGTTTAGTGTACTTAATGATTTTATTATTTAGGATTAAAAATAAAATTCTGAATGACATTCTGCAAAAGTTATTAGTTGCTATCATTTGCAATAACTATTAAATTCATTTTTACTTTATGACTAGTCGGAAGTATTAAGATATTATTTTGAAACTTTAGTTTTTATTTAAAACTTTTTTAGGCAGATAGTTTAGAGGGAATTGAAATATCATTAAAAAGTTGGAGCTTATGAAATCCTGCGTTTCACATTTCTGAAATGACATATTTTAGCTTTCATCCTAAATAAAACTTACTTTTTAAAAATTTGTCTACATGACTAACTATATTATTTAAATAAAATATTTAACCAGCACAGGTCTGTTGTGTAGATTCTTGATTTTCAGTGCATTTGTAACATTTAAAAACTGAAAACTTTATTGAATTCTCATAATTATAATAAATTTATTTTTTAAATTTTAATCATATCAGGAGCAGCAAAATATACGATGAATAATAACCTTAGAAAATTCTACATATCAAGAAATCAAAGATATGTAGAATAAATGAATATACATTTAGAATGATGCTCATGAATTTGTGTTCCACATCATTAATAAACAAATAATCTGTATGTATATTCTTTATACGTGTATTCATACAATTAAATCTTTCGCAATCGAAACGCATTTGCATAGAACATTAAATTGCCAATGCAACATGGAAGAAAACCAATTAAAATTTATCAATAAATGAGATGCACTTTTTTATGCTCGTAAAATAAAGTTTATATATATATATATATATATATATATATATATATATATATATATATATATATATATATATATATATATATAAGGGTGGTCAAAAAAAACTTCCCCTATATATGAAACCCTAGCGGCCTATCCGCTCAACCAATCGAACCAAAATTTCAGACATGGTTGTTTGAAGGTATGCGCTGGAGATTGTGATGATTCTAAACAACACAGGGTTCACGGTTACGGTTACAGTGAGAGAATTTTGAAATTTTCGAATGGCAACACCCACTTTTTCCTTGCTCAAATTGATCAGCGTATTGAAAAACCACAAATAGCGTTGGAACGATTAGAGTGTGACGAAAATTGCCGTCGTAAAGCATTTGCAAAGAAGAGCATTATAAAGGACTAATGACAACACAGAGAGGAAGGAGAAAAAATATTTTTATTGTAATGGGAAGTTATAATTGCAGGTTTTCAGCGTGTTCATCTTCGCAGGCGACAACGCATTGCATTTATGAGATTGTGGACACCAATGCCGAACGTAACATGACAGGAGGAATCTGCATAACTTCACGTGTTACGGCATCTTGCAATTCTGACACATCTCGTGTACCAGGCGTGTACACCTTAGATTTCAGATAACCCTAAAACCAGATATCCATAGGAATGAGTCGGGGTATCGCCGTGGCCACGAAACTGCAAAGTTACTAGAGATGACTCTATCAGCAAAGTGTTGTTGCAGCACTAGTCAAACACATTGGGCGACGTGTGGAGGAGCCCCATCTTGCATCCATACAATGTCCCTAATGACATTTCGTAGCTGCAATTCAGGAATAACGGAATTCTGCAACTGTGTGTGTGGATAGGCCGCTAGGGTTTCATATATAGGCTAAGTTTTTTATGACCACCCTATATATATATATATATATATATATATATATATATATATATATACAAAAGTATTAGAATCAAGTTAATAGGAAAAAAAATCAAATAAAAATTAAACCAAAAAAATTATTAAAAAATATTAAAAAAGAATCCGGCCTGAAGACTTTTTCAAGGGTCACCCTCAGGCAGGGATTCAAATAAAGGGATTTTTTTCTGTGAGGACATACAGACATTAAGTCTAATAATGATTCCTCGTGACCCGAAAATCCCCCGAAATTATGCTCAAGAGATATACCATTTTAACAGAAAGGAAATACAAAATAACAAATTAGAAAAAAACCACAAAGTAAAAATACAATATATATATACATATATATATATATATATATATATATATATATATATATATATATGGTCTTATTTTGCAGACGATTTTAAAATACCACAAAAATAAAATATACTCTTACCGACGTCTATAGAATACTTAAACCTAAAACATATATGAACAGAAAGAATTCCTTCACAGAAAATTTCAAATATCTTCCATATAGTTGTGGTATATAAATTAAAACTTGTATTCTGATTAAATGTTCCAAGCAAAATATATTCATGACATCAAGAAAGGATACAACTGTAGAAAAGATCAACGTTTGTGCGATTTTAAATATATAAACAATCACCTATGAATACATTATCGTATAATCTTTTAGTATATGATACTATCTTTAAAATGGCAATTTTAGCTTTCATATATGATAATCGACTGCAGAGCAGGGTGGTTCCTTTCTTTTTTCGGATTGTACTGTAACATTCCCCGTTTCCCAGTAGTGATAAGACATTGTGTTGTACTGATTCCTTGTGTCGTCGCTGTTACTTACTAAACTCCTCGGGATAGCCAGATGGTGGATCTTTTCACCTGGGTGGTCTCGCATCTCTTCATTAGTGACTACAATGAAAGACCACATATGGAATTCCTCGTCCCAGAGGTATTGATAGCACCTTCAAAGAGAAAGGGGTGTCCAAACATCTGGATGCTAGATGTTTCTCTTTGTCTAAGTACCTTCCCACGACCCACTGACGCCGCTGAGAGAACAAATGGCTGAACCCCGATTGGCCGAAGGAGAGCTCAAATGGCCAATGTAAATTAAGAGGCAGAGATTGTCGCCGAAGATTTTTTTTAGGGAGGAGAAAAGAAACGAATTGCAGGAACTGTTGGACTACGCCTAGGAGTTCTGAGTCTGAGAAACTACCACTGGAATGGTTTTGTTGACGAGATAAAGAATTTAGTTTCCAGAAAACCCTTCGACTTTGACTGTTGTATCTCCTACTACAGGTGTAAATAACTATTTATTTAACCAAGATTAGAACAAGTTGTTCTCTGTATATATAGGGCTGTAAAATAAAGAATTGTCTGGAAATTCTGCTTCGTTATTTGATCAGTCTAGATCAGGGCTTTACAATAGATATATGTATTTTTCTAAGAAATTTATATAATTCTTTTTCTTTTAACTAATTTACCCATAATAAGTAATTCAAATATCTTAACTGCCATTCTTTGAAATTACACCTGAAAAAGGATATTCTATTTTATAATTCAAATTAAATGCATTTTCAGGTTGCGACTCAAATCATTATGGCCCTAACTGCATTTATAACTGTCCATGCCAAAACGGAGCTATATGTTCGCCTTTCACGGGTAGTTGCAACTGTACAAATGGTAAAAAGCTATATTTTGTATTCAATATTATAATTTTATTTGTTCCTCCTTTTCATAAAACTTCTGCTTACAATTTCGCAATGATTTAGATATTAATTTTGTTAATATAAATAAAGAAATATAAATGTGGAAAGAATACAAATAATTTTAAATTCATAAAACAATAAGTTGTGAATAGTTTTAAGGAATCCTTTGTATAACTTTTATTCTCTATGTAACGAAATAATATTAATAATATTGAGTTATATGGAAACGATTTCTATATTCTTGTATTCATCTTTTTTTTTTATTTTTTTTATTTTAAAATTTGATATTTCTTTCAGATTTGAATAATAGAAGAAAAAATTTCATGCTAAGATGAAATTAATGATATCAAAAGTATGAGTATGAGTTTAAGTTGTGGACTTAAAAGTTAACTACGAGTATTAACTGAACAAGGACACAAACTTATACACAAATTCAAAAATATATTATTAAATCACATAAAAAACACTTAAGTGAAGAGAAAAATTCTGTAATAAATTTATTTGAGATTTATCGCTTGCCAAATCCAATTATTTGACTTATATGTCAGAAATTATATAATTAAACTGTTTTAGATTCTGTCCTGAAAATATTAAGATACTTTATACCCTCTTGCATGTAAACAACTGATTGGCTGCTATTTTCCTCCACTCTACGATTTAGAGTACGTTTTTCTGCTATTCCATACAATTTGTAAGCCTGTATTTGAACAGAACTTTCCAGTTTACCCTTATATTTTCGATACTTAAAACTTATAAATACAAATCTATCAATATTCTTGAAAATAGATTAATATAGATCATGCATCTGAATTAATGTATTAATGAATTATCCATGTTCTACCATAGAATCATATTCCCATTATGTGAAAACAAATGAAACTGACTTTTTCAATCAAAAGAATGATAACTAAAATAATGAATTTGCAAAAATTCTAACTCATGCAAAATTTTTGAAATAGTTTCAATCACTGTTGAATTTCTTTCTATATTCTTGTACTTTGCAATATTGTTTTGAATTAATGTAAGAATTACACACTGAAATACGTAGATTGGACACTGAAATGGGATTAGTAGATTCTGAAAATTGACATGAACAAAATCCATGGTAATTTTTTCTTTCTTCATTCAAATAATGAATGATCCATTTAAAAAAATATTATATACTATGGACTATGGCTTTCATAAATTAATGAATAAATACACGAATGCAAAGTTGTAACTTTTATTTTCTTTATCCTTAGGTTGGAAAGGTCGCTTTTGTGATATTCCTTGCAAAAATAACACTTTCGGATTTTATTGCTCAGAGGAATGCATGTGCCAAAATGGTGCTGAATGTAATGGTTCAGATGGTTCTTGCAATTGTACTTCAGGATATTTAGGAACAATGTATGGAGTTACATTCTCTTTAAAATTCTTTTTAAGTAATAAATCCATGTCCAGAAAAAATACTAATTTTCCAGTGCTATTTATTCTTATATATAATTGCATATTAATCTTTATATTGTTATTTGTTTAAAACGGAATGATATAATTGCTTTGAATCAAAAATTAAAATAGTGGCATGAAACAAATGTAATTGGAGGTGACAAAATTAGTAATTATAAATCAGTAATGGTAATTAGAGAAACAAACAATTAACTAAATAAATTATTTGGCGGCGAGTAAATCATCTCATTTTCTTTCCTCCTGTTTAATTATACAGCAATTTTCGTGATATTCCTCTGTTTTCCAACTGATTTGATGATTAATGAATTTCCAAAGACATATTAATTTTACTTCTTTATTATAAAATATTTCATAATGATAAATTGAGTAAACACAAAATAATGTTTTGACTTCTTTTGTTAAAATTTTAAAATATTGATATTAATAAAAAATAATGAATTATATAGCTGTGCTGTTTTTTCTTGATGTAAATTGTTACATCTCTGTCTCATTGTATTATTCCAGACATTAAAAGAAATTAGATATGTTTACTTTAATATATAAGTTAAGTTAATTAGAATCAATATTGAACATATTATTTTATTCACTTTTATTCTAAATGGTTAATATCGTTATAGAATTCTAATTATTATATTTAAAGAAGTGTACATAAACGTACCTCTTGGTAATCAAAACTTTAGTACGATAAAAATTAGAAAATAAAATATTGCATGAGTTTTGTTTAACACTTAAAACAGTTGTTAAATTTCACACATATTACCTCACTGATACCGCCAATCATCCAAATGAATGTTTTTGAATACAATAGATGTAAAGATCTCAGTTTCTAGATGTAAAGATCTTAAAGCTTACTTACAAGATACTCGTTTCAAAGACTGAGTAGTCCTTAATTTAATTTATAGAATTTATTTAACCATTTCTTTCAAAATAGTGTAAATATCTTTAACAGTGAAATAACAAATTTTTTAAAGGTAATCTATACAATTTTTAAAATTTTTCAGCATTTCAGAGAACAAACAATCTTTTTTTTAATCATTCGTGACCTTAATTACCATTGAAACAGCACAAAATCAATTAATTACATCAATATACATTAAAAGGTTCTGTTAACTATTTCTGCTTTGATAAAAGCAAGAAATTTAATTAAAAACATTAATTAATTAAAACAATTAGAATAACTATTTCCTATTTCAATGCAAAATCAAAAACCACAGGATAAAAGTTTTCACTGATAAAACTAAATTTCAATTTAATTTGGTTCAGCCATACTTTAAGTTTATTTTACTAATAGTTGTATAAAAATATCAATCATTGATTAGTGTCTTAAATTACTGTCAGAGTTAAACATGAAGAAACACGAATTCTTTGTTATTCTAGTAGACTGAAAGAAACAAAAGTGAACTAATTTCCTTATTAGATTGATTCAATGCTAGGCCAATAAAAATATATCTTTCAAAAATTATTTTTTATGTTGAAATTCTGAACTTGCAGATAGAAAAAAAAAATATTTATTGATGATAAGGCAGCTTATTTCTTTTTCCCAGTTGCAACGAAACCTGCCCAGATGGACAATGGGGAAACAACTGTTCAAGAAATTGCTCGTGCAGAAATGGCGCTGCATGCAATCCAGTCAACGGAACGTGTATCTGTTCTGCTGGTATTTATTTTATAATTGCCCTTATACCACAAATTCTTTTCTTAAGCAACATTTATTCACTCAATTTATAGCTATGAAAATATTACAATTTCGTATATTATTCAATCCCTAAAGATTTGTCATAATTACCCGTGACAAATATTCGGCAGCACTGACATTCTAATATTTGGGATTTAACTTGTTTAATTTTCTCGTTTCGTTCTTTTCAAAATTTTGTGCCGAAATTAAATTCAAACAATATTTTGTGTTATTAATTTACAGTTTTCTTCTTTTAAGGATGATATTTTACTTTTTATTTTAACAGAATATTATTTTCCTATTTTAATTTTAATAATTAGTTTTTGTCTATTGTCTTTTGTATTTTTAATAAGATTTCAGTCACTTTTTTGTTATTTCGAGACCCTATTAGAGAATGCAAATTGCGAATTAAAACCATGAAATACCAAGCCAGCAATACCAAGTTCTTAAAAAATATATATATAAATAAGATTTACAAATGATATTCATAAATTTTTAGTGTTTTATTGAAATCCAAAATAAATAAATGAATATAAAAAATTAAATACTCGAAATATATTCAATGAAAACTTCCTCATTTTGTTTTTGCACGTTATTCTAATTATACTTCTTCCAATATATATTTTCTTTCTTAAGAGATGTATAATTACCGTTAAAGTATATAATGCAGTTATTTCATAGAATACCTAGTTATTCCATGAAATAACTGATCATGTCCGTTAAAGTGTGTAATATGTTATTAATTTGACACTTAAACTAGTTATTCTATGAAATAACTAGGTATTCTATAAATTAACTAATGAGAGACAGTTAAAGTGTAAAATAAACAATTTATCTAAAATGAAATTAAACTAATGATAGACAATTAAAATGAAAAAGAAGCAATTTATCTAATTTATGCAGCGTATAAATGGTATTTATGGAAAAGTACCATAAAATCATTTGTTACAACAAGGATTACTAAAATGACACTTGGAATTCCAAAGAACATTATTTCTAACACAAAAGCATTTTTTGTTGACACACATTTACCCGAACATTTTTTAAATCCCTGACCAGTACCTAAACTTTGAGCTGTAGTAACCGACCGGAGCGATATTTCTACATCCGGTACTTCTTCGATTTTAATTAATTTTAGTTCGCAGACACTGAACTGGGATCGGGAATATAATTGTTTTATGCGGCCGTTTCTTGTGCAAAATTGGAAAAATCCTTCTTCGGTTATTTTTATGATGATAACTAAAATAGATTTGGCATCACCTTTTCCTCTGTCAATTTCAGGCACTGGAATACGGACGGTAAACCCATGTAAATGTATTTGTCGTGCGAGATATATGATATAGATTATTTTACACTTTAACGGGCTGCAGATCGTTATTCTAGGAAATAACTAGTTAAACCATGAAATACAAGAGAGTTTTACGCTTTAACGAACACGATCAGTTATTTCATGGAATAACTAGGTATTCTATAAAATAACGGATTTCATACTTTAACGGTAAAATATATACTTAGTTAGATGGCAATAAAATATTATGAAAATTAAAATCATTAGACTTAGGAAAACATTCTTTAATGTATTTAAAAGTTTAAATGGTGAGAAATCTACGGGAAAGTTGTTAGCATATGAACAGAGAAATTGTTGGTGTTGCCAAAATATATATCAAAAGATTCCATTTCAAAAAATATAGTTTAATCATAAGTAGTTTAAGATTTTTACGTTCAAAGTCAGAAAAGAAAATTATTACATATACAAAATATTAAATAACTAGTATGCAATGTAAATCCCTTATAATTTTGTCAATAGAATTTAATTACTCTTTCAAAATTGAGTTTCATATAAAATAAGAAATTTGGAACTTGTTATATGAATCATTGTTATAACTTCTTACAAAAATTTCATCTAAATAATATTTTAGAAAATTATTCACATATTTTGAGAAATGTGACCTCTAACAAAGATAAGGATAAAAGGAGATAATTATACTTTTAAAGCACAGCGCTTTTAAGGAACTTGCCTCCATTTGGATGATTCATATACGAAACAAAGAGAACAAGTATAATGTTATGAAAATAACATATCTATAATGTCTTTTACATTTCGATGCTTAAAAGTACTTCAAAAATTATGAAATTATTATGATATTACTAAAATAATTATAAAATTACGAAAAAATTATGATATAAAAAATAATTTTGACAAATCAGATAATAACTATATTATATATTCCATCCCTACAATAGCTAAAAATCTAGTTACTTAATCAAATTTTAATAAAATATCTTTTGTGAATAAAAATCCTAAATGTGCAATATTTTCTGATTTTCAAGGATCAAAATATAGAATTTCATGGAAGGGGCACTGAGAAATGAAATTGTATCGATTCCATTCTCTTTAAAATATAATACATAAAATAAACCGTGGACGTAAACAAGGAGATAAGATAGATATAAAACATTTTAATTGTCAGCAGGTTAGTTCAACTCTTCATGAGATTATTCGGTGATAATTATAAATATTCTTCGGAGCACGAGTGCTGTAATCCGCTGTGGACCTTAGTTCAAATTTAGTGCCTCTTATTTCGAAGTAAAAGAAAATTAAACTGAAGAAAAAGAAACGCATTTATAAAGGCTGTTTTTTTGAAAATTTGGTTATTATTTGTTTAGTTTGCATTGCTAAAATGTTAAATAAATGGTAATTGTTGAATCTTCAAAGCTTTCAGTTTCATTTTAGAGAAATGAATAGTAATCACAATCCATTAAAACATTTTCTCGGCATATATTAAAAAGAGGGAAATAATATTTTGAGTATTAAAATGACTAAACTCCTTGCTTCTTAAATAGGCAAAACAATTTTCGGAACAATAGAATTTAATTTTGCTCTAAATAAAAAGAATCTATGTACATTAAATTAAAAATCCATCTTAAAGAAAACCTTATTTAAAGTCTACTACAAGTGCACCTATATTTAGAAATATTGTCTTTTTTCTTCTGTAGACGATATACAAATAAGTTTTATTTTTCTGAAGCAAAACAGTAATCGATATTTGTACAATAATTCTTCTTCATAATTTTAAAATAATTTTTTGTGTATTAACTTCCTTAGAAATAAAGAATCTTGAAGCATAAGAATTTTTCAAAGATTCTTCAACGATATCTTGAGTTATCTGTTCTAGATTTTGTGACTGATTGCTCTTAAAAATATCAGCTATTTGCTTTCAGTTACATTAATCATGAGATAAAAGTACAATCCTTTGTTAAATATAAATATTAATTACGAACACTTTGTTATCAGCCTTTTCAAGATTTTTTTTTTATTTTAATAAATAGAATATAATGGATAAATTGCATTGATTTAATTTGCAGTTTGTAATTCTATGCATTAAATTTAACAGAAAACGGGAAATATGTTTATCAAAGTACTGCTCAGAAATATTTCTTTTTAAGGATTTGATGTCGTATTACAGAATTGATATCATTTTTAAATGATAAAAATTATGAAATAATGAAATTAAAAGCATTTTTTTAAGATATAGGCATAATTTTGCCTCTGTTAATTTTTTTTTAGTAATACAGATTTTCTATGAAGATTTTTTTCGAAAACTGATATTGAAATTTGAACTGTATGATAGAGAATTTGAAATTAAGAAATAGTAATTAATTAAATATTCGGATATATAGTATATTAATCACGTTATAATAGGTCTTTGTGAGACAAGGTAGTCGGTACTTGGTCATTACCTACTCCAAAAGACTTTGAGTTTAACAAATAAAAGGAAAGAGATAAAATATATTTATGCGTTTTATAATATTAAGTTTTGTACAATAATTTTAGCAGAAACTGGAAGTTTGATAAATACATTTCTCAAAAAATATTTCTTTTCATGGATTTAAGGGGCAAAACTTTTTATCACAGTATAATATAAAAATTAAAAAATACACATATCGAGAGATAATGTAATCAATTCATTATTTTAAAAATGTGATCACGATTGGCTTCAGGTGGTCTCATTAAATTCAGAATTACCTCATTTAAATAGTATTCGCATTACAGAAAGGTGGTAAAAACGGTAAACATCTCTGTTTTATTAGAAATTTTTTAACAATTATATCGAAAGAAATAATACAATATAAAGTCAGTTTTGTAGCAAATTTAACTATAAGAGTATTTAGATAAATGAATATATATTACTATCCTATAAATTCTAGAAACTGTTTACATTGTTCAATACTTTAGACTTTTTTTTAAATTTTTACGAATTTCTAATGCACGAATATTTATTTTTCAATATCAGGTTGGACTGGCATCAGATGTGATGTCCCTTGCTCCAAAGGATCGCATGGAAAAAATTGTGCGAAGCGATGCGATTGTATGAACGGTTCCCACTGCCACCATGTTACTGGTGCTTGCATATGTGAAGACGGTTATATGGGAGAAAAGTATGAGAATCTGACGATAATTTCTTGATTTCCGAATGAAAGCCTGTTTATTGGCGATTTATATTTTTGTAAATTACTTCGATATCAGCATGTTTCTGTTTGTATCCTGTCTTCCATATGGAATTTTTGTGTTATAAAATGCATGATTCAAAAATATTAAAGTGAAGACCTAACTGTTGGAGATAGAATCACCAAATTTGACACTAGTTAATTTTGGATAGTAAAGTTCCACTTACGAGAGGTGCTCCGAAATTAGATTACATTTTAAATCAAACGATAATTAAAATCTTAAAGTTTTACTTCAGTAACTACAATAAGCATTATATTGTACATAGTTTATATTTCCACCAATGTAATTAACTTTTGAATAATTTTTTCCCCATTTCTCTGCAATTTTTTTACCAGTTAAAAATATTAAAAATATTTTTTGCACTAATATTTTTTACTATTTTGGTTATTATAATAATGCACAATCTCAATGCGACAATATTAAATGAATTTTTGTGGGCATATTATCGTTGCTATAATTACGAGTAGATTTTTAAAAAATAATACTAAAACAGAGGAATGGAGCTTAAAGCATTGTCATGTTACGAAGTTTTGAGCTGGAACTTTTAAATGAAAATTCAAATCTTCTTAAACATTTTTCCAAAAACATGTATTGTATGTTTTAGTATAACTTGAATAAATATAGAATTTCTACAAATTCAAGGTTTATATACTAACTAGCTGACATATAGGTTAATATGCAGACAAAATATACAAGCTATCTAGTTATTGTAGCGACAAATTTATTTAAGATTTTAGTGTTCCAAGCCTTGTTTTATTAGTGAAAATTTCATAAATATTGATGTGACTACTTAAAAGTGGTAAGATAAGGGAAACTCAATTGATAGACTGCTCTGTCTTGACACCTGGCATCGCCAAATAACGTGCCCTCTACTATTTCCATATGTTATTCATTTTTAATTTTTTTCTTTTAGAATTGCTTTAAACTTTCCTTTCTGAATTTCATTTTCATAACTTTCATTTCTAAAGGAATCTTCTAAATTTGTCATTCCTTTTAAGTTTGTCATCGAACTCCCTAATTATACTTCATGATAAATGATATGATGATTATGATAAATGAAAAATAAACAAAGAATTTCTTATCACATTAAAGCTGCTCTTATGTTGAATATAATAGTATCTCCAATGGAAAGATGCTTCAATTTCTTTATTTGTTTCTCAATCATGATTTTTAAATCAAAATAATGTGTTTAATATTTTTTAGATTATTTATTTTTTTTAATAATAATAACTTTTGCTACTCAGCAAATTGTTATTACTAATGCTAAATCTATAATATTCCTTGAAATCTTTTCTGTTTAAGCCAATTTCTAACATATGCAAACAGAAAAAAATAATATTTTTAGAAAAATAATTGAAATTTTACCGATTGATCAAAGAAAAACTATAATTCATGTCACGTTATTTCCTCGCACTCAAATAATATTTATAAACTCAACCATTAAATGTTGACTTACGTTGGTTAAAACATAAAATACAGCAAAATTTATAGAATTTTATATTTAGTACAATGATTAGGAAATTGCATCTTATCGTTTCTTATTCTTTTTCATGAACATTAGAAACGGCGCAAGTATTGTGACTTGGAAGTGTCTTTTGAGAGAAATGAAACAAAATGAATAAAAATTATGTATGCCCTACTTCCATTTTCATAAAAAAAAAACCTCAATTTTTGACCCCAAAAAAATACTCAAAAGAATTTCAAATGGCGATAGCAATCTTTCATTCATGAAAATGTTTTAAATTTGGTTTTATGGATTTTGGTGTGAATTCAAAATATTGAGATTTACTGTCTTGATTGTCTGTACTGATTGATTGTCTTTTGAAGTCTATTAAACCTCTCATAGAAGGAAGAAAACCGTTGCTTCAAAACACTATTAAGTAATTTGAAGTAAATTTTAGATTATAGGAGCATTTCAGCATTGTATTTTGTGTAGCAAATAATCTTTGCATTAAAAAAAAATCCCACTCTATTACAACTTTCATTATAAGCAGTTATGCTTATCATATAATGAAACTGTTGTATAATATTCAATCATTGCGCATTCTTTAAGTGTTGTATAATATTCAATCATTGTGCATTCTTTAAGTGTTGTATAATATTCAATCATTGCGCATTCTTTAAGTGTTGTATAATATTCAATCATTGCGCATTCTTTAAGTGTTGTATAATATTCAATCATTGTGCATTCTTTTCCACTTAAAACATTGTGAATCATTATTGATAAAGGGAAAGTAAATATAGTGTGTACGTATCATTTTTCTTTCCCGACCAATTTATAGTCTGCTAATATAAACGATACTAAATCAAAATCAAGAAATTATTTCTGTTTAAAATTATTCATTTGTTTCAGATTAAATATTCATTCATTATAAATTTAGATCAATATCATTTACCATCTAATTCTCTCCTCTCCGAATTCTAAGAAGAAATAAAAAAAAAGAAAAGAAGAAATCAGATAAATTCAGTGATGACAAATTAAACGACGGACCAGAAGGTTAAGAAATAATTTAAACAATTTCAAAAAAATTTTTTCATGAAACTTAATAAATTTATTTAAAATTTTAACTTACTGAATAAATTTCTCTACATTGATAATATAATTTACTTGTTCCTTCTTGGTCAAAACTAAATATTTTTTTTCAACAGATGTGAGAGAATATGTCCTGCTGGTTCTTGGGGTAAAAACTGCTCGGAAAACTGCACGTGTCAAAATGGAGCTCAATGTCATCATTCGACAGGATACTGTGATTGTCAGTCTGGTACGTACAATTGTTTTGTTTTATCTTTTGGTATTATACCTAAAAAAATAGTACAGCATACTGAAATCATACATATATATTTTTTATCATGTGAGAATATTATGTTGCTTTGGTTTCAGGTTTTTGAAGCCTCAAAATGCGTAGGCAATAAATTGGTGAAGCCTCAAAATGGGTAGGCAAAAAATTGGCGATTTATCGCTTTTGAAGCATCAATTTTTCGCTTTTAGGGTTATTAAAAAATAATACAGAAAGGTATCACATTTGGAAATTTATCGCCAACTAAAGTTACAACTTGATTTCCAAATTATTCATTCTCTGAACTCTTACGAATTGTATTAATTTAAGTCATTGACCAGTTTAAACCGGTTTGAAACAATCACGAGACTATCAGATTACGCATGCGTCTATATTTAGAAAAACGATGGGCTTTTTTCATCTCAAAATCGGTCGAGCTCCAAAACGTTGTTTGCCAGTTTTAAACTTGTTAATGACTTAAAAATAATAATGCTCTCACATGATAACTTGAAATTTGCGATCGTTAATTTCATTTTTTAAAGTTATTGCACTTCATTTGAGAATAATTTGGACGCTTAAAATATAAAATTATTTACAAATTGAAATTTGAAACTTTTCATAAATTTATAAGTGCATATAAAGTACATTATCTCTAAAAGCATAATCATTAATATTAATTTGGAAATTCTGGGGCGGTTTATTAATCCATTCCTCAATGCTTCGTCTTTATCTTTACTTATAAGAAAGATGAATGGGTGTTTGCATGGTATATATATGATAGCGTTCTACCTGTCAAACTGTTTGACTTACAGCGGTCACATTCGGCACATATATACTTTGGAGAGTGAAAATAGGCACATCGGAATGATTATTTATATATATATATATATATATTGGAAATTTTAACTGGCATTTTACTTAATTGAAAGTTAAATGGCATTTTACGGATTTCTGCAATAACTTTTGAAACTATTATAGCACAAAAACTATTTTTACATCATTTTAAAGTTAAAAGAATATCTTTTCAATTATAATTTTTTCATTATACATTAAGTTTCTATTTTTAATGAATTATAAAAAAATACTTAAACCCTATTTTCCAAGAATTTATTTCACACGAAATAAAATTAAATTGAACCTGCAAGAGCACGCTATGTAGGCGTGGGAAAATTAGCTTCTGATTCATTGAATTCCATATATTTATATGTTTATCTTAAAAATTTATACTCATAGCATATTCTTAGCTCAAAATTATTTTTTATTTAAATAATGAAATAAACCAAACAAAATAGTAAATGTTTGACACATATTTATTTGTTTATGCTAAAGATAAATAATATTTGTTTAGCATAAATAAATAAATTTATCTACTATTAGATATGAATTCAAAAACGTTGGTATTTTTTTATTTCAAATTTTAGATTTGAAAACAGACGAGATCTGAAAAGACCTCTTGAATTGAGAATTTAGAATACAGAAACTATGCTAATCATTATTAAATGATTAGAAAAATTTGAGTTGTGATCACCGATATCTGGTTCTTGTACTTGCTATTTTTTTCTTGTCTGTTAGAAATAAAACTAATAACAGCATTTGTGTCAGTAATGCAAAAACTAGGAAAGCATTCATGCAAAGAGATAAGAAATAATTAGCTTTATTAGGACTATGATTTATGGATAATAAATCAGGAGCTATAAAAATTGATATTTCGTTTAGTAAGTGCCATGGGTTTGATTTTCAAAACCAGCAAAAAAGAAAGAATGTTTTGCTTTCAATTATTCTTTTATAAAAATCAAGTTGGCCAAATTAATGGATATTCTTTACGAATAGAATCAAATTTCTTTTCTTGCATACATGCAGTGCATATAACGCTAATTGGACCATATTTATTGTAGAATCCTGAAACCATTTCTTCGTAAAATATTAGAGCTAATGATAGTTATCAAACGAGCATTCCTTAGCATGAGCTATTATTATTTTCCGTTTGAAAGTTAAGTAGGTGCCACCAATTGTCGTCCTGCACAAATAAATGCAGTCCAAAAGTACAACCACAATTAGCTGTATTACATCTTAAAATATTACTGTTAACAGTTTAGGGCATTACTATTTAACATTAGATCTTTAATTTTTTTTGATAATTTAATACATTGAATTAAACGTATCAAATGTTAAAAAAAGCCGTTAAGCCGTTATCAAATGTTAAAAAAAACGTAAAAAATGTTAAAAAACGTCAAAAAAACCTAACGAGCATATTTTTTGTGTGCTTGATGACAAATGTAAAAATATAGTGAATAATGCAAATTTAACTATAATATATAAATTATAAATTAATATATAAATTAATGTATTTATTTCATTTTGGTCCAAATTTATCCATTTTTAACAAATTATAATAAACAAATTAATAACAAAAGAAACTAAAACTTAATGATTTTAAGAAAATAAATCAATATTAATTATTCTACGCATTATCTAAACATTAAATCGATTATATAAGTGAAAGTAAAATTAAAATATTATGACAAGTACATATATTTCTTCTTGCACTTCGAGAATTTCATTCTAATGATTTTATTCTATTTTTTACTTTACTCTTAGGTTGGAAAGGTCATTATTGTGAAATACCATGTGATAATGGAACTTATGGATATTTTTGTAGCAAAAAGTGCAACTGCAAGAATAATGCGACATGCAATAAAGCAGAGGGCTGCATTTGTACTGTTGGGTACACAGGCTCATCGTAAGTATAAAAATATTATCAAAAGTACAATTTGTAGGAAAAAAAGATAATGACATTATTTGATAGAGAATAGTAAGAAAAACTTTTCAAAAATCTAATCAATAATGAGAAATAAAAACAAAATGATAAATTCCTTTGTGATTCATTTTTAAAACATTTATTACGCTGTATTTCGTGGATATGTTGTTTTTTTACTCTCATAATTATTAAAAAAAATGATATCTACTACACCCCGAAACAGTCGGAGATGTTGAGTAAAGAAGAGAACAACTTGCTTGTCATTGGCATATAATAGTTACGATATATTAACTTTTAGCATGAATTAAACATCTATTATGGGATTTTTTTTCCTTTTTTTTTTCTGGTGATTACCTGGCATGTGATTAATAGTGTTCGAAAACAAAATTTGTGTTTTAGACGCGTTTTTCTCAAACGATTGTAACCAAAATTTGACACAAATCTACAATTGTCACAAAATAGCATACCAAATTTTATATAATTAAGTCTCTGTGTTTTGGAATTATCACGTTTATTTGTTTCTGAGAGTACATACCGACAGAGGATCAGCCCCTTATTGGATTTGGTTGAAAATTTGATTGATATCTCAACTATAGATATTAAGTGTACCAAAATTTATCTGCCTAGCTCTCTTAACTTATATTTGAAGTAATAGAAGTCAACATATTAACTTATATTTGAATAGCCAAATCGAAAAACTTTCATTGAATTAATTTTGCTCAAATTTTATATATATCTTCAAATATGGTATGATGATCATATACCAAATTTCATCCGTCTAGCTTAAAGGTGTTTTTGAGTGATATCTGTCACAGAGAGACAGAAAGAACTACTGCCAAAAATGTGTTTTTCGAACTCAGGAAAATGTGGAGATTTGTCAAAATCTCGGGTTCGAATTATTTGAAGATTACTATATTTATTTTCTGCATAGTTCATATATAAGAAATTAGAAAATATTTTCATGATTGCAGATAAAATATTGTATTATTAAAAACATTTATAGAAATTGCAAAAAGAAAATTTTAAGAATTCACAGGAAAAAAATTATAATATAGTAAAATCTCAGCAAAATTCTTGCTGGTTTTTTTATATTAGAAATTACCAATTTCAATTCATTTGCTCTTGAAATTTCGTTTAGAACAAATAATTGAATTCTTCCTTAATTTCAATAAACGTTGCTGATTCAAATATAAAATAGATCGGATGAATAAAATGTTTATTTGATTTTGTTAAGAAAATATTTTGATTAAACCACCAAAATTCCGATCAAAAATTAATTTTAAGGTGCGCAGTGATTAGATAGTACATATTTCTAAAGAAAAAGAGAAGAAAGAAACAAAAAGTGATTTATAATTACGAGAGACACATAAAAATTAATATATTTTACTTTTATTTTACTAACTTTACACACAAAAACTCTCACTGCAGCAATTACAAAATATTATTACTTAATTTTCTTAGACAAAACTTTGGAGAACACAACAGCAGTTTAGGATTTTGAGGATACGTAGTTGTTAAATTTACATCCTGCGCAGACAGTTAAAGGAAGAAAATGGTTCTCCTCTCCACATTTTGAGACAATGCAAAGGCACGAGCGTTGCAAAAATTATGTATGTGTGCCAAGATCTCAGATGTGCTAATTACTGGAATTTAAAATGTTTGGGCAATTTACTTTGACTTCAAATTTGAACAAAAAAACTTACAAAAAGAAACAGAAATACTAATTGTAATTATGTAATTAAATTGTAATTTTCATATACAATATGTTGGTGTTTTAACAAAATTTAGTTTATATTAACTGTTTCACTTTGAATCGTGGAAAATCATTTTGGAACATGGTTTGCCTTGAATTCTGGCTAAACCTAAATATTCATTTAAATTTTATTTTGTGAAATTTTTAACTGAAAATATTTAATTAAATTTATGATTGCTTCATTTTCAATATCTTGGAATTTGTATTTAAGAGTGGACTCAAACTGAATAAAAATTTCGAGCACTTTTCTTTTTTTACTAAGGCAACCACATTATATAAAACAATACAAAACTTAAACATAGATCCTATAGTGTCGATAAAGCACTGAAATATCACAAAAACTAATATAATAAACAAAAAATATATAAGCTGAGATTATAAATATGCTATAACACATATATAAAAATAGAATTTGGAAAAAAAATCTTTCTACTATTTAATTTCTTACCTGACCTATTTTATAAGTTTCTAGGTGCGTGCGTGCGTGTACTTCTGGGAATGAAACAAGACATATATCACAATCTACAGCAGTATTTATAAGCAATGAATTTTAATTATTCCAAAACAAAATAATAAAAAATAAAAATAAATGAACATGCATGCTGCTATAAATTTATTTCTTTTTCTTTTTCATTCTACCTTTCCTATAATAACTCTTTTCAACTGAATGTTTATTAAAATTTTGCTATTAGTATTGGGTTTTTTTTAAGTATATAACATCGACATTTGAAATACTGATTAAAAATTTCGCGGAGCTATTGATTATTTTATAAAAAACAAATTAAATTATTTGCATTTACAGCTAATTTAATTAAGGAATTTAAAACTTTAATTTGGGTCAGTGTTCTGACACAAATATATCTAATAACGAAAAAAAAAAAACAACAACAGAATAATGGAATCGAAATAATGAAAGAAGTAAAATAAATTTTATATTTAATACAGCATAGCCCAATTGTATGCTCATTTTTTTTTCTTTAATGAAACATGCAATCTTCTACTGGAAAAAAGGAATAATTAATTTAATTTGTTCATGATGTGTTACCAGGATTATTTCTATACTTTTTGAAGAAGAGGATGTGTTGATGGTAATTAAAAAATACTGTCTATATGCTACTTCCGGGCTACATTATTTTCGATATCACGAAACAAATTCCGAAGCTAATATGTTGTTTTTCTACCTCCGTTAGCTCCAATATTAGTTTCTTTATCTTGCTTAATTAGAGAATTTTAATTACAGTTGTTTCTTTTACTATATTTGTGCTGGTTAAAGCTTCAGTGATGTTAACAAAACTTTCTATGTTTGCCAATTACAACGTGTTGCAAAAGAAGCAGTATTATTTGAGAATTTATCATGATGTTATTATTTTAGAGGATTTTAGGAATCAATTTCAACATAGACGTTGAAATGAATCGGATAGAATTTGATTCAATTTCAAACATGAATTATATTTTATTTTTATTTATTTAAATGTTATTTTATTTATTTAAGATTTTATTTATTTAAAATTTATTTTTGTTTATTTAGAAACGGTAACAAACATTATGATAACTTTATCTTTCCACTTGCTTTTATAAAATCTAAAATAGAAATTTTAATTTCTGAAATTGAAAATGATTAATCGTGAAATTAAAAATTGACACACTGAAATTAAAAATTGATTTATCGTGTTTCTTCTTCTTTTTTAAGATGTAATGAAATTTGCGGCAACAGAACGTGGGGTTTAAAATGCGCAAATTTGTGCAGATGTGAAAATGAAGCAGAATGCGACCCTTTCAATGGAAGTTGCACATGTGCGGCTGGTAAGACAGACTGTTTTCAGTTTATATTTTTTATTAGGATTCATTTGGGACCGTTTTCCGTTTATTTCTCCCTAGCTTTTACTATTCTCAGAATGGCTTTGTGGCAGTTAATTTATTTGTTAACATTTTTTTTTATAAAAGTTTTGTTTTTTAATGCGCAAAATTGCACCATGAAAAGCATTATAGAGTCTAGGATTCTTTTGGGAATCATAATAACAAACTGACTACTCCGACACGAAATTCCGAACTCCGAAGGCACACGCAAAAACTTGAATGACCGGACCGCCGCAACAGTAACACGGGTTGGAAGTGTGGTTGAGTGCTAAGAGCCATCACCGGTCACGGTACAAACCTTCCCTAAGGAGGTACGTCGCACTATCGATGGGAGGAGACAGACCCCCACCTTTTCGTGTACCCACAAGGAGGGCGAAAACCAATTACCATACCGGAAGCTTTTCATTCTCAATTACGGAGTGCCCCTCAAACCGTTGGACGTATTCTTTTGGGAAATAGAATCTAAAATTGCGAGCATAGAGAAAAAGATATAAAAAAATATTAATGATTTTTTTTAAAAAAATATTTAAAAATATTGTTGAAAAAAAATTTTCAGCTCGAAAATAAGACCCATATTCTTAACTCGAAAATAAGGTCAATATTATCTAAACATTGATTCATAACTTCATGTAACTTTGTTTTTAATGTTTGATGAAGATTAAAATTCTCCATTGAAAGCAAGTTGCAAACACATACATGAGTTGCCATTCACTATATTTAATTGATTTTTGATTTATTCTTTAAAACTTATTAATTAATTTTAGGAGAATTTAGCTTTTTGTGGTTTTTAAAATTAGTCCTTAAAATTAAAATTAAAATTTAGCAATCTACAATGTTTCGAGAAATTAAATAATAGTAAAATTTTTCGATACAATAAGCTTTCTCATAATAGATAAAATAAAATTTATGTAACTATAAATATTTTATGTATCATAACATTTTATATAAAATAATACATTTCAATAAAAATAAAGATTTTACTTGCGTTTGTTTGCTAATGTTAAATACATTTTTTTTTCTTTCCCGCATGAGATATTTACATTAATGAAGCTTTCATCAGATGAAAGCATTATTTAAATATTTCCAATATTTAAATATTTATTCTGCTATAAATACTTCAAATTTTACTCTTATTTATTAAAGTATAAAAAGAGATTTAACGAATTTTGGGACAATTAATCGAAGAATTAAAATTTCATTAGCATAAAAAATCGAGGGATTCATTGGGTATATTATCTAACTAAGAATAAAAAAAGTTTATTTGAATGTTTTAAAAACAAGAAAAAGAGTTTCAAGAAAAACGATTTACATGAGTTAGTTGAAAACAGAAGAAATTAATGAAAATAAATTTTTCGATGCATACTTTATGAAAAGGGAATACAAAAATTGATTGTATCATAGAAAATTAATGGTTTTGAAATAAATACTTTAAGGAAATTCAGAAATTATATTTAAACAGATATTTTCGTTCTACATAACATTTCATTATATATTTTGGCGTTGTAGTAATTATGAACATTATTCTTTAACATAAATTTAATGTTATCTCTGATAAATCATTAATATTGTATTTATAGTTTATTCCGACATATGATTAAATTAACTATGAAGAATCGTTTTATTTAAAAAAATTAAGATAATGTATAAATTGAATGGGAAAATATTCTAATTAATCCTGTTTTTTATTTCTATATTTTTATTTAGTTTATCGAAATTCATTACATTCAGTCAATGTAATCTCTGTTATTGTCATAAAAGCCTTTATTAATCACAAGAAAGGATTGATTCTGATTCATTACATTACCATTTAATTCATTATATGACATAAATTAAATTTGTTCATAAAAAAATTATTAATTTCTCCAGTTCTTGTAATAAACAATATAATGAAAATAGGCGTGATTTGCAAATTGAGTATCACTGTCAAATTACAAAAACAAAATTTACACACAAAAACACATTTGAGGATACAAAAAAATCCATAATTAGTTTTATTCTAAAATTGAAATTATTTTTAACGTTTTATGAACCATCTGTAAATGTCTATTTATGATTATTTCACAGCATTTCAATTGAATTTGATGCCATTACCTTACCATTTTTAATTTAGAATAAATGCCTTGGATGAAATGCGCTTGAGCACAAAGAATATCGCCATTTGTGGAGGGAACTATAAAAAGTTTGTACTAACTGTGCTAACGAGGAATAAACTTAAATTCACGAAACTAAAATAAACTCTTTCTTAATAGTAAAGAATTGTTATAAATGCTTTATCCTTTGTATGCATAATTTTTTGCTTTGCGAATAAAATAAAATTAAATGTTTTTAAAAGTTTATTGAATACTACAGTTGTCACCTTACAAGGGAATTAAATTTCAAATCCCATAATTCATAAAACATTTCAAATCCTTTTATAGTAAGTACAATTGCTCAAAAATATAAAGTTTCTGTGATTATTTCTGAAGACATTTTCAAAGAAAAACGTACAAAATTGATACTATAGTTGTCACCTTACGAGGGGATGTTCCCGAAGTGTCTTGATACTTACCGAAATGCTTACTTAAAAGATGAATTTATGCTACTATTCTATGATAGTTTGTTATTTTAACTGTTGTGTTCCTACGCTCATTTTAATTTCCATAAATTTCATTTGAATACAATAATAAAAATGATTTCAAACAGCAATTAAAATCAAAGTAAATTCATAATACAGAAATATGTACTAAAATTAGAGTTTTTATTAAATATAATTTTTAGCATGCATGGATATTTTTGAATTAGAATATCAGGATGACCGAGCTTCACTTTGCAGGATTATTTTTTGGAATTTTGGTTTTTTCGCAGAAAACATTCAGATACGAATCACATTACATATGAATTGAAGTTTTTCTCAAAGATTTCCAAAGCATCATAAACTGCATATATTGGCTACAAATACACATTATAAGTAAACCGTGTGAGTTCCTTGGTCAAACCAAAGTAAAACGTGTCCAACTTTGATTTGTTGCTAGAATTTGGTAATGTTACTTGTATGATAAGTTGATTGGTTAACACAATAATTGCAATGTTACGATTGGATGTGACCCGAACATATTGGTATTCGGATAATGTCATAATGTGCCATCTTATAAAA
This sequence comes from Argiope bruennichi, assembly GCF_947563725.1. Classification (NCBI taxonomy): domain Eukaryota; kingdom Metazoa; phylum Arthropoda; class Arachnida; order Araneae; family Araneidae; genus Argiope; species Argiope bruennichi. The sequence continues at coordinate 60,966,452 of NC_079152.1, read as the reverse complement.
TTACCAGTAGGTTATAATCCAATAACAACAATGCAAGTATAACAAAAATTAAGAAATTTTGCCACTATATGGCATTGCCAGCATGAGTGTAGATAAAAAAAAGCTCTATAAGTTAGTTATTTAAAAAAAATTTAATTTTTCAAGAAAGAAACTTATTTAGATAATCTTCTATAGATACTTATATAAAACTTATATATAGCTGTTTTCGAGATACACGAAATAGATTGATATATATAAAAGAATTGTTCGTTTTAAGTTATAAGATAAAAAATAAAAAAATGTTTTTATTATTGAAAATGTTGATTTTTTTTACTTTTCTTTTTAACATTTTATTACAAAACTATATATTTATTTTAGAAAATTGCGATAATATGTTTTCAACTTTATAACTTGAAAGTGATTCATTTGTTCATAATGGTTACAGATCTATTTTATCTTATATTTAGGCTTCCGAAAAATCTAAAACCGTCAAGTTTTAGGGTCGCAAATATATTTACAATATATCCTGCAACTCTGGAATGAACATTTTTTTATCACATTACTTTTTTTCTTAATATAGGATGGATGGGTGACCGATGCCACATTCCTTGCAAACCTGGATTTTATGGGAAATATTGTGTGGGAAAATGCGATTGCCAAAATGATGCAAGATGTGGACCGAAAGATGGAATTTGCAATTGCACCGAAGGTTATTTTGGAAAAACGTATGTTCTGCTTTCGAAATGCTACGAATTTTCTTTGATGTTTTTTTCAGTATACTATATATTTTTTGCGTTTTCATAAGTGCAAATATTCATATTTCTTTTGTTTTACTAGTAAGATAATTAGTCTAATGCATTATTTTTAAAATATATATATATATATATATATATTTGGGATGTAAAACTTTTGATAACTCAACTCTAAATGTTTAAAATGATAAAGGAAATTGCTAAGTTTTGTAGTTTAAGAGAAAACATTTATTTTATCATTATTATTATTAAACATTTACTATTTTATTTTATTATTATTATTTATTTATTATAATTAAACATTTATTTATATCATTTATTTTAATAAATAATAATTTTTTATTTTTTATTTATGTTTATGATGATGTTTTACATCATAAACATTTATTTATTTTAAACATTTATTTTTACATTTATTTATTTATTAAAATTATGATAATTTTAATTTATCATTAAAAATTCAGATTTTAGATTTATATTTATTATTGATGATTATCTTTTTCAAAATGTTAGGTATTTGTTAGATAAATTTAAATTTTTTTTATCCGTTTTAGATGTGTTTAAAAGTTTTAAATCGTTTAACGAAATTTAGGAAATAATTGCATCAATAATGGGATATTTAATAGGGGAGAGTTGCCACAAACAGGTTATTGCTTAGATTGGAATTGGTAATATAATTCTATTAAATATTGGCCATAAACTAAGCAACTTATATTGTGATGATATAAATATGACTTGTAGAATCATTTTTTTAGAAAAAGTGCTTTGTAAATAGAAACATAATTTTAGATCAATGATAAATTAAAATTTAATTTTTGTGAATAAATATATATTTGTTTTATTACTTGTTTCTTTTCACAATTCTTTTTTAGTACTTTTATGCCTTTTAACTATCCATATTTGCTTGTTTTGATTTTTCAATTTTTTATTCCATGCCCTCATTTTCCTATTGAGGCATTTCATTATAAGACTCTTTCTGGACATTAAGTAGAAAATAATAATTCATTATTTATTAAGACTAATGAAGCAAAGACATAAATGTGACATAGAATTTATGATAAATATTTTGCAAAGATCGAATAAATGAAGGATTGCGCTCAAAATGAAATAGTTTTTACAAAATATGTTTCAATAGCTAATTGTGACGTTTTCGAAGATATTTATTCTTATCTCCCATGATTAGGTGCAATGAAACCTGTCCTGATGGCCTTTGGGGGCACAATTGCTCAAGTTCATGCCCTTGTGAAAATGAAGGGAAATGTTCGCCTACAACAGGGAATTGTACTTGTAAGCCAGGTAAAATAACACTATTCTGAAAATGAAAAATGAATATGCAAATAAATTATAATACTTTTTTGAAGACTAAAGGATATAAAGCCTCTCTGTAATAAATCTCTAAAATTCTTCACAAACAAAATGTTTTTAAATAATTATTGCTTTTGTGAAAATTTAAAAAAGAATCTAAACAAATAAAGTGATAATCTAGATAGAAGCGAATTAAATACAAATCTTTGACACAATGATATTTAGGAAATCATTATATCTACGATATGAAATGCGCAGATATGACAGCAAAAGCAAATAGATAGAGACACGTAGCCATACTGGATTTTAATTAAAAATTACTTTGAGACGGAATTTAAAGTATATTTCAATTCCCTTGATGTTCAAATTTATTTAACACCCTAATAAAATGATATACACAATTTTGGACATTTATTGTTGTTTCATTCCACATAGGAACATAAGGAATATCTAGGAAACTTTAAAGGTGTCCAGGCAATTTACATCTTTTGAATTATTTAATTAAATTACGGACTGAAATATCAAAGTATTTTTCAGGCTAGAATTTGTTGTGCGATTCAGAGACGTGATTATATGCTATTGGGGCGATTGAAACATGATATTATTGTGAGTCTAGTTTATATTCTTGGGCTCGATTAGTTTATATTTTTGTCTTGAACTAAATCCACAATAAGCAGACAATTCAGGTGATAAATATTAATTCATTTCATTCAGGCAATGAATATTGGTTAGTATTTAAATCACGAATTTTTAAAACGTTTTTATTAGTATATAATTTTTTTTTAATAAATGATCAAAACTAAATTTTCATAAAAAGTGTACCCAAACAGAAGTGGTCAATGGGGGGTGCAATTAAAAACAGGTTTATAACTAAATATAATTATCAAAAAATCGTTCTTATTATTGTGCTCAGTGTAAGTCAATTAAATTTCACAGTTATTTTTTTCCTCCTTCCTGTGCTTTTTTATAATTGTTATTTTGATCTAGCAATTTAAAATTTTCTCGCTTCATTCTAGATAAAAGTGTTTTTCATTTATAATTTATCATTTCATTCATTTTCATTTATCATTAGTACTTAAGGTAAGGTTTCCTCCTTTGAATGATATGAAAGCGAAAATGATTCTTTTGCTGATATAAAATGTACCTTACCTTATCCATGAATCCAGCCTAGTCTCTTTGGCCTCTACAATATAATGCACAAACCAAATTTTTGATTCGAAAGAATTTTTTTTTTAAGTTTTTAATTGCTTTGAAGAAAATTGAAAATTATCTTCTACTAATTTATATATATACATATATATATATATATATATATATATATATATATATATATATATATATATATATATATATATATATATATATATATATATATATATATATATATATATATATATATATATATATATATATATATATATATATATATATATAAATCTGAATAAATTTCTACTTGTAAAGCTTGATTCTATCTTAAATTTTAATAATATAGCCTGAATGAAGTTTATATTTTCTCTGATATTTTATGTTTAGGAATTAGATTATAATATCAAACCATTAGTTATTAGATCATAATTTAAGAAGCACAGGCGAAAAATTAGTTTCTAAAACGCACAAATTTTGATTTATTGTTATTGGTTACAAAAAAATATAAGAAAAAAGAAAATTCTTATTTTAGTTAAGAATTACTTTCAAATTATATTTATTTTAAAATCATATAATTAATATACAAAAAAACAATTATTTGATTTTCTTTATTAACTCCAAAATTGCAATATATTTCTTTTCAGTTTTTTTTTTCCAAATTTTATTTAAGGTGAATACATTTTAGAAATAAATATTTGACATTCTGCTTTATATTACTATATTTTCTGAACAGGATGGATTGGAGAAAACTGCAGTCTTCCATGCAATAACGGAACATATGGATATAACTGCAGTGAGATTTGTAATTGTGAAAATAACGCTACCTGTGATGCATCGTCAGGATGTATTTGTACTCCTGGATATCGAGGAATAATGTAATGTCAACCATCTTTAACAAGTGATCACTAGTTGGTATCTTCATATTTTATTTTGAACACAAATGGCACTTCAAGGCAAAATGTCTATTAAAATTATTTTAAATTCATCACTTTTAATAATATTATATTCATTCGGATTTTTTTTAAATTTTGCAGTAATTTCCCTTGCTAATTATTAAAGTGAACGGTTACTGATATAAACCAGATTTAAAATAAATGTGGAATATTTTTTTAGTATTTTGCTCATTTCTTTTTAGAGATTAATATTAGAGATTTTTATATTCTCTTCAAGATATTAAATCTTGAATGTATTTGTTGGTATATAATAATCAGTTAATGCTTCAATTATTGTGCGTCTTACAATGAATTGTTACAATGCTTATAAACTCTACAATTTTAGCTATATATTATTTCAGAAAATAAAAAATAAACTAAATTTGAATTAATATAAAATTGTTTTTGTAAGCATCTATTTAAAACGATAAGTAAAATAGGTACCACAAAATATGCAGTATTTGGATGTCGAAAATATCTTTTCAGACGGAGGTATCAAATTTAGTATACTATTTTAACTATAATATTTCGATTTAAACAAAATAAAAATATTATAACTATTTTACCACTTCTATCTATGGTGCTAAGCTTGCAGTTGGCTTAGCTATTTAATCGAAAAAAATTACAGAAATAATAATTTTCTCTATAAATTTCATCTTGGAATCGTCGATATAGTGGCTTAATGCGTTAATCTCTCCAGTATTCCGAAACATATACATTCTGGATTATATATTCTACAAAAATAATGCGATATTCAATGATTATTTTACAATCTTCGAGGTAGAGGGAAAAATAGTATTTTTTTGTAAACCGCAGTTTGAAGATGACACCCAAGTCAAAATTCACATTGAATCAGATCTTCAAATGTTGAATATATGAAAAGACAAACACTGCTATGTATCTGTTTGTGTATAAAATTCATCTATTTATTTGTCTCATAGTAACAAGTTTTCGGAACTGAGCTTATAAAAGCTAATCCAACGTGAGAAAATTATCCATTACATAAATATGGTAGTTTGCATGCATACATCCTTTGCCATTTCGAGTGCAATCACTGAATATATCAATAATTTCAAAATAAAATTCGCAGTGAAATTCTTGATTTCCGTGATATTTTGGATTGACTGACTTCGACAACAAAAAACTGGAATTATAAATTTTATTTTATGCATAAATTGAAATCACGTAGTTGTAATGGTATGTTTGACCATTACTACTATGGAATTAAGACCAATTTGATAAATTGATTAAGTATGACTAAAACATTTTTTAGACATGAGCTCAAACAAATCAAATTTTTATAATCATTTTGTATTTTTATATTTTGTATGGTAAGTTTTAGAAATACTAAATTATACAATTTTTTATTGCCTTGAGATGCAGTTAGCTTGCAGAATTTTTTAACGCTCGTCCCTTTCTAGAGTATTACTAAAAACTTCTAGCATTTCTTTAAATAATTTTATTAATAGCATTGCAAGTTCCTGTCAAATGTTATGACATTTTCTTATCATGTCGTAATTTTTGTTTTTACATAAATGTTACTTTTAATAAAATGTTCGATTCCCTTGGATGTCTAAAATATTTAAATTTTTCTTTTCTAATTACCAGTCCTCATTTATTAAATGTATTTTTAGTATGTAAATAAACCTCGATGGATTAAGATTACAATAGTAATATTCACGATAAAATCTATCCCCTGCAAAACTTTAATAGTATATACAAAAAATGAAAATGAGTAATTAGTTTTATAAGAGATTATTAGATATATTCGTTAATTAAGCTACTTATAGAAGAATAAACAAAAAATATGAACGAAATGTTTTATCTTAACTGAATAGACTGATGAAAAATAACAACATAATTTATTTTTCCTATGGTTGCTTTAAACAAAATTTTAGCAAATTCAACCTTAATACTTAAATGTTTTAGTGATATTATATATAAAAGTAATTTCAAAGGATTATGTTATATTTTTATATTATGAGTTTTAAAAGATTTCAAGTATTATTATCAATAAAGCTAATTAGAATTATTTACCAAAATTTTTCACGAAGACATCTTTTTAAATTAAATATACATTGAATGTTTTATTTCTTATATTTTTTTGCAATCTTGTCTACATCTGGCATCATTAATTGTCTAAAGATTATAATGCACGTGAAGAAATATGATCGAAAATGAATTAAAAAAAACTTATTATACGATAGCTTAAACAGAAATAAATAACAATTTATAGCAAAGATAAAATGCACCAGTCTTCGTTTCATTTTTTTTTATCTATTTGTCTAAAACTATGAAAAGAAGATAATTATTTTTTAAACAGGTGATGATTTGAAAATCACGGTTCTGAAGGATTAGAGGGATTAAAGGTCTAGAAAAATAGATTTAAACGCTTAAAGGATTAACCGATGAAACTTGAACTATTTGGTTTTTGAATAATTTTTTTTTTGTCTAATTAGGAAGCTAGGATCAAATTCATGCCGAGTGACAGTATATTTTAAAAAATTAGGTTATTACAAAAATGAATACATGTAACATTTTTAGAAATATAATGATATGAATTTTTAGAAAATGCTTGTGAGTATTTTAGATATATATACATTATATAAGCTATTAAATAAGAACCAAAAATTTAGCTTATTAATAATTAAATAAGCTTATTAATAATTAGCTTATTAATAATTAATAATTAAATAAGCTTATTAATAATTAGCTTATTAATAATTAATAATTAAATAAGCTTATTAATAATTAGCTTATTAATAATTAATAATTAAATAAGAACCAAAAATATTACTGAGATAATTATTTAAAAAAACACATTTGAGTGATAATACCATAATAAAATTATGTTTCTATTATTTTAATGACCACATGTAGTTGCTTAAAATAATAAGTTGATTCATCAGGGTTTTTTAGCATGGCAAAGTGTGTTTGGCAATAAAAGTTTAAGGTAAATAGCTGCACTCTCTTTTTTCTCAGAAGAGAAAATCTCATCTTATGGAACTAAGTTTCATTCAGATTTGCTTCTTTCTCTTTGTCAGCCTTTGCTGCTTTGATCCTTTCGTTCATTTTCAAACGCTTAGAACAAAAAGCAACTCTAGACGAACCAAAACCAATAATGAATCTTTTAAGGTTTAGTTCACTTCTATAGAAATTTCTCGGGTTTTTTATTATTATTATTATTATTATTATTACGATAATAAGATTTAATGTACTTGAACATTTTTATGTAAAAGATGGCAGAGCTTCTTGGTTCAAATGACACTGATCTTTGATCTCAATCCTTTCTATTCTGAGGACAATGATGCGTGAAAGTGAAGTTTTTGATATCCCAAGTAATTCCAGATACCTTGATGTATCGAAAAAAAATATTCACTGCCTTGATATTTGATCGTATAAGGGACTTTATACACACCATCTTTTGGTTCCCGATTTCTTTCAACAGTTCGATGGTACTGATAAGTTTGTGACTCCACGTATATTTTACGATGAATGCCTCTTAATTTGATTTGTTACACTGAATGTAGAAGTTATACTGAAACATATTTATCTCATGCATTCTTATTGAAGTGGATAAGTATGTTTTTGATGAATATCCGGAGTTTAGTTTCTTCGATTTGTAGGGGTTGCATCTATAACATAAATAATGATAGAAAAAATATAGAAGTAAATTAGAAAAAAGACATGAAAGTCCTTGAAAATTAGAGGACACTGCTGTGTGAGGGTTCAGGGAAAATAAATGAATAAAAGAGTTTGTTGTGTTTAGTATACCGATTTTGAAATTTTTTCAAACTTTTAATTTTGTTTTAATTTTAAAAATAATTTCGCCCTTTTTATTACGAATTTTTAACCAAAACCTTTTTAGTTTATCAAAAAAATGTTTAACATTCATGCATTTTTTTACTATATCATATCGTTTGCAGTATACTTATGATTTACTTTTAATGCACAGAATGTTTATTGTATGTAATAATTTTATTTTATGTACGAAAGATTTATTTCAAATAATATATTTTTTTGCACAAAATTTCAAAAATATTTTCATTTTTAAGAGTATATCTATAATTATTGCTCATAAAACTTAATGAAAAAATTATATTAGTACATTATTTATTACATATTTAAATTATTGCATATGTCCTCAATCCTTATTCACTATTTACACATCATTGTCGGATGAGTTCATTGCTGTTTACATTACTATCAATTATTTGCATACTAATATCAAATATGTTTACTAAGGCAGATTGTTTAATTCTAATATATCGGGAAGATTTGAAAGAAAAAAAAGAAATTTAATAGCAAACTAAAATGTTGCCAGAAATGTATTTCATGTCATTCAGACAGATTCAAAATTACTTTAAAAAATTAAATGACTTAGTATATTTATTTTTATTTGGTTTTAGGTGCAACGAAACGTGTGGCAATGGAACTTGGGGTTTTAATTGTTCAGGAATGTGTAATTGTAAAAACGAAGCAGAATGTGATTTCATCACAGGAGTTTGTTTTTGTCTACCAGGTAAACATATATAAATATTTAATTACAATTCTTAGCATAAATTCAGTTTTTAATAAAAATTTTATTAATTATTCATAAAATAAATACAATTTATTAAGAAATAAATCCTTCATTGCAGGAAAATCTTACACTAAATGCAATAAGACAGCGAATTTAGAAAATACCTGCCAGAAAAAAATTGCTGCATTTTAATGCATCGAATGTTTTTTAAATATTCTTAATTTCGGAAATTAAACGTATCATTTTGCGTATTTCTAGGTTCTTTTAACTTACTAATTAACAATAACAACATTTAAATTTGAAACGAATTCCAAGAATTTTCCCACCAATTTAATTTGAAAAATTCTTTCAAAATCTGTGTTAAATAGTAATTATAGCAAGTTCATCAAATGATATATTAAACGGTTGCCATCTATTTTGATACGGTTTAGGTGAGAAAACACTTAACTTCCTCAGAACTTTTTTTACAAGTGTTGTACATTTAAAAGTGGCAACTATAAATTACGATCAATACGACATTAGTACCAGTTTGAAACCATTTAAACTTCTCAAATGAAATCTCCAGCATTATGTACAGTTTAATTTCAGCCATGTAGAGATCATAGAATATATGAACCAGCACCAATTTTGATGGTTTCAATAGAATGGCCTAATCATTTAAGAGTCATTGAAAAAAATGCTCTAACAAATGTTCCTTCTTTTTACTTCAAATCATCAAAAATTCAAACTTAAGATTTTGACAAATATCCACGTTTCAAACTTCACTCAGTTTCGAAAAATACATTTTTAGCATTGCAAGTCTATCTGTGATCACGATAAATTAAAGCAGCTTTGAGCTTGATGGATGAAATTTGGTATTTGGACTTAAGACCAAAATTGTCTATTTCTATCAAATTTTGAACGAAATCAATTCACTGGAAATTTGTCTCTCTAGTAGTTCGATTGTAAGTGAACTCTATAAACTAGGTAAATTAAATCTGGTATGCAGTTAAGCATCTAAAATATAGATTCTCATCCAACTTTTAAGCCAAATTCGTGTGACTCTCTACTGATCTGCATTTTCTCCGGTATGTTGTTTTCTGGCTCTATCTATAGATCCGTGTAAAATTTTGATTTTATTGGTTGCCAAAAAAGGTATTCAAAATACATATTCCCTTGATCAATTCAATAAAAATGCTAGATTCATGGCAAAGATCTATATTTTGTGATTATTTTCCGCTTATGCCATGTATGGCATTTGGGCTCTCACCATGCGGGTTTAAGCGGAGGGGTGGAGGATAAGACTTTAATTAGATAGGAGACGAAAAAAATTTAGTTGGGACTACTCTCGGTGATTTGGAATCAAAACATCATCATAGAAAATTAATTCGTGTAGAATAATTCCTAGCTAAAACAAAAATGAAAAAAAATCATTCACAGATTTTTATTGAATTTTTCCAGAGATTCCTAAAAAATAGACCATCAACATACTCTATTCTGCTGGAAAAAATTTACGACTTCCACATCGCAGGAAATAAGCTGCTTATAATGTAAGTACTTAATTGAAGGAGTTCAAATATTTCAAGTGGTACTAGTGCTGTATTAAATTTGCAAACTCTTGTAGTTATATTCCGATTTCATAAGTTTTTAGATGTCTAAAAATAATAGAATCTAGTGATAATTGAATCTAGTGATGTATAATTGAATCTAGTGATGTATAATTGAATCTAGTGATGTATAATTGAATCTAGTGATGTATAATTATACATGTATTTTCGATAACGTTTCATGAAATAGAAAGGCATAATGAAACTTTCAATGAATTTCAACTCAAATTTCTTTTATCATCTAATTTACAATTCCGTCAATTCCTGTGACGTCACAACCATATTTCGTCATCAGCTTAATTTGTCACCATCTTGTTATTTGACACGTCACTTCACCTCGTATTATAATATACTTTTCTTTCAAAATCACTTTCCTTTTAAAATGCAGACAATGAAATCATAATTCCAATAAAAGAAGTGAATTTGTTATTTACAACATGAGCTTGAATTCCATCTAAAAGATATTTTCTACAACTAAAAATGTTATTGAATATGAGATGAATTTCTTTCCATGATGATATGAAATTTATTTTGTAGGTTGGAGTGGGGTGGATTGCGGAACACCTTGCGATAATAATACTTATGGAAAAAATTGCAGTAAACAATGCTCTTGCAAGCATGATTCAAGCTGCAATCCAATAAATGGTACTTGCAATTGTACAATTGGATATATTGGAAAAGCGTACGTTTAAGTTATTGATATATATTCAATAAATCCTTTTTTCATTTTAACTCACTGTCAATCGAAGATCGTTTTCATATTTCCCGGATGAAATAAAAAGCAGATCATTATTATTTATACATATATTTTCTCAGAATTAAATAATTGTAATATTCATTAGACATTAAACCCACTATTTAATATCGAAAAATATTACTTGTTTATTAAAGAAGCCCATCTCTAATATATTAAATTTGTTCAATCGAAATATTTGGTCTTTTAGAAACTAAAACTGAAGCATGTTAAAATAAAAATTGGATAGATAAGTTTTTGAAATAATTCTATACAATTTATAAAGCCATTATTCAGTAAAATTGATAAATGGATATGAAATTAAAATTTTAAAAATATATTTATCTGATTTTATATCTAAAGCTTTTTAAGATAAACCATCATCATAGAATGACGGAATATCAATTCAAGAGGATACAGTAAAAAATTGGTATACGAAGGTTGGATATTGAAGTCCAGATATTCAATATGTTAAATTAAATTCGGTCAAGCGTGCTATTGATGTGAAATGAAGCTAGAAACAATATTATCAGTGCTTGTTTCCTCCTTGTCATCTGATTTATTAATGTCATGTAATGGCCTAACCCAGCGATTCTCAACCTGTGGGGCGCGCCCCCCTAGGGGGGCGAGAGCACACAAGAAGGGGGGCGCGAGAATATCCAAGAGAAAACATTATTTTAAAAATTGATTAACTGACTGAAAGGAAAGCACACATACACATAGAAAACAAAACACATTTCAACATATTTAATAACTTATTAAAGTAAAACAACTAACTAAATCAAAACATACTAAATTAAAAACAAATTTAATAATTATTAATCACTTCCTTGGGGCTGTCTTGCAGAGCAAATTTTTTCGAAGGAAGGCTTGATATTAGAAATAGTTACTCTCAGTTCTGTTTCTACATTTTGTCTTCAAAGGAGGCACAGCAGAAAATCCAGTTTTACAAAGGTAGGATGTTGAATAGTAACAGAATGTGAAATGCCCTGGTTTTTAGTGCAGAAAAATCATCCTTACTCCTGCTCAAAATTCAAATAGTGATTTATTACTAAATTGTCTTTTAGTTTCGCCACTTGTCGTGAAGTCTATGAATTTTTCTTCCTCATCAATTGAGAGTCCTTCGGGAGTCTTATGAAATGGATCCCTAATCCACTTGTAACTTGATATCAGTTTATCGTCAGCAAGAAAATACTTTTTAAAATTCTTTGCCAGCATGGCTAAATGATTTTCAGTGGTTACAAAAACAACTTTTACATGTTCTTCTTCAGCCTTGTAAGTTTTAGTACAATCATTCACATTTGCAAATATTGTTAGATTTTTTGCTTTAAATTTCTGCTCCACAATTCCAATTTTCTACAAAAAACATTAACTTTATCACTCGTATTCAACATATATGTATTTGCACCTTGGAATTGATGATTCAAGTTATTTAATTTCTCGAATATATCGAGAAAGTACCTCAATTTCATCACAAATAAACCATCGCGAAAATTCTTGGCCTCCGGTCTGTTTCCTTCTTCTAGGAAAATGGCGATTTTTTCTCTTAATTCATTGCAATTTGTACGTTGCAAAAATTTCCCACATGATGACCATCTTGCCTCACAATAAAATAGTAACGCTGAATGTATTGAACCCATGTCTTTACAAAGTGCGGAAAAGATTCTCGATTTCAAGAGACTCATTTTTATATAATTTACTACGGTTACAACCGTACTTAACACAATATTCAGACCAGGACTCATTTCTTTCGAAGCAAAGCTTCTCTGTGGATCATGCACTGAGGTGATTTTTGTTTTATAAGTGCTTGTATACCTTGGAATCTTCCGGACATTGAACGAGCACCATCGGTACATATTCCGACGCAATTTTTCCATTCTATGTTTGCCTCATTCATAAAATCATTTAAAATAGCAAATAATGCGAGCGCTGTTGTTTTGAGTTCTATTGGTTTGCAGAAAAGTAGTTTTTCTACTACTGACATATTATCACAAATTCGAACATATGCAATTAAATGGGCATCTTTATTATCTGTTGTTTCGTCAAGCTATATTGAACACAATTTGTTAAGCAACTTCAAGAAAAGCTTACACTGTACATCTTCAGCTATATCGCCAATTCAACGAGCAACAGTATCATTTAAAAGAGGTATGGATTACAATTTTTTTGAAAAATTGTCTCCAAACATAGTTTCTATAATCTCAATTGCTGCTGGTAAAATAAGCTCTTCACCAATGGTGTGAGGATTTTTACATCTGGCTATTTTATATGAAATTTGTAAGATGCAATTAAAGATTTTTTATTCACAGACAAAGTTTTTTTAAAAAATGATTTTTGCTTTTTATCTGATTTTAATTTTAATTCGAAGAATTCTCTGAGTTTGTTGACGTACTAACTATGAAGCTTTTCCAAATGTCGTTTATGTTTATTAGGTTTCATGCTGTCTGCGGCCAACATTTTTGAGCAAATGACACACAGGGGCCTTTTTTCTTCATTTACTTTCTTGAATATTTTCTTGGTTTTATTTTCTGAACCACGCTCGTCTGTGTACTTGTTGATGCTTGATTAGCATCTAATGATTGCTTATTTCCGCTTAAAATTTATCCATGAGTCTGTATAAATCTGCTGCCGTGAATATTTAATATGGTGAATTGCAATTAACGCGAAAACTTATATAACATACACATTCATGATAGATTCGATAGCGATAAAAGGATCGACTCGAATGGGACTGGCTGGATTTGAAACTTGCGTTATCGAACGCTTTCCTTCTTCCTATGAGAAAACATTTACTCCGCGCATGCTCGAGACGGCATCGGTCGTGTGAATTCCCTTCCACAAACATTACTTATTTTTTTCTCTTTTGTTTAGTCATGCTTCTGTTTTATTTCTTTTATTATTCGAAAAAATGTATTCCGTTTCTAAATTTATCTAACCCCGTCTAAGTTAACTTTCATTAACGAATTTTTCAACTTTCATATTCTTTTAACGTTATCTCCCTGTTTGGCTTTCATTTCAAATGTAATATTTAAATTTTCCCCGCTTTCATTCGCTTCGTCTGTTCACCGCCCGCTTGGCAAAATTACAGATGTGGTTTCTCGCCAACTTTGGCTGGCGTTTCGCGTTTATTCTTGTTATGGCAGTTAGTTAAAAATAATTTAAAAACAGAATCCAAAATACTCAATATACATTATTGTTGTATACATTTTATTGTAAGCGGGGGGGGGCGATGAAAATTACGATTAAAAACTGGGCTGCGAATACTGAAAGTTTGAGAAACACTGGCCTAACCTTATTTAATCCAAATTAGTTTATTTTCAAAATTTCTTTTAGTGCTAATCAATCAAAATTCCTTTTAGAACACTAATCAATTCGATCAATTATGTTTTTGAAGTTATTTTACATTGTACAAAAATACAACGCCTAATTATTTTAATCGTGTTTCCTAATTGGAAATTAAAAACAAATGCTAACTCTTTTTTAAATCAGAAGCATCCAAGCTATAGCTAATTAATATATACCATAATTATGATAAATTAGCTCATATGAGAGACAAATTTAAACAACAGATAATAATGATTAATCTGTTACATTGCATTTTTGAAAAATTTTACATATTATTTCTGTGTATAAGCATGACTTAATTCTCATTAAAATGTATTTTTATGAGGAAATTCAGTTCAGAACGATTAACAACTTTAAAAACAACAACTTTTAAACGGAGAGTACGGAGTTTCATGTTATCACTTCCAAAACTAATATTTATTTTAGAAAAATCTTTTCATTTTGAATTCAAGTCACTCACAATTATTCCTAAATATAGAAAATGGATAATATAGTTCCCCTGGAAACTATGAAATTTATATGAAGGCTATTATCTAAAGACGTTTTTGTCATAAATAATGTTCAAAAACCTTCTATTTTTTTATTATAATATAACCTATTTTTAGGTTTTGGCACATTTTTTCACTACCAATCAATAATAAATGTATACTGAAGAAAAAAAAATTAGAGATAGCTTCTTGCGTGTCTAATGTAATAAAATACAACACTCGTATCTTATTCCAAAAACCTGAATAAAAGATTTTATCAGTTTCTTAAAATATTCCGATATTCGCTATTTTACAAAGTTATTACTTATTGCTATCAAAACTAAATTTCATGTTGGATTTTTCAAAGTCATTAATCGAAAACTTTTTAAGCGAATAATTTAAAAAAAAAACATTATTAAATGCTCGAAAGTAAAAAAACAAACGTTGAATAGAGATTGAATATTTTTATAATTTTTAAATGCGCGGGAAAAAAAAGGATTTAACTGTTTAATATAAATTCGTTTATTTTGCTAACTTTCATGGACATTTTGCTCATTTGAGTAAATGTATTCCTTAAATCAAATATTTGAATGACAATATTACCATTATGTTTATTAAACAATATATTGCAATTATTTTTAATCCCCCAAAAAAGTTTAATAAATGATTCAGCAAAAAAATGTTTGTCATTATTTCGCAGAATTATTGATCATAATTTTTTTGCCATATCTAAGTGATGCTCTAAATTTTTCATTCTTAGCTATTTTCAAGATCCAATGAGACTACAAAAGTTTAAAGATGTTATAAATATGCGTATCATTTAATTGTATGGAAAGTTTCTTACTTTCGAAAAAAAAAATTCTATAAACAGGTATCTGAATTATCGAAGAGAGTTTTTAATGATACCGTTTCAAAATAAAAAGATCGTTAATCGAATGAATTGCGATTTAATTCATAGAAAAGAGTAGAGGAAGTTCATTGAATAATAATATTTATGGTATACGTTTTAAGCAAAATCAATAAATAAAACACTTTGCGATTAATTCTAATTAGTGAGCAAATAAAATATCAAAATCATATACCTTAAACCATTTAGTTCTTTAGTTAGGAATTTAAGCCTTGTCAACTAAGAAAATTATCAAGATTTTTGTTGCATTAGATTTTTCTTAGCTAATATGTCTTGCATTAACTTGCTCTGAAATTTAATACAGTACAAAAACATAAGTATCCATTAAAAATTTTCATTTTCTGTTTTAAATATACACTTGTTTTTATTTGATTATCAAATATTTCAATATTTATTACTGTTTCAATCCTCATCAAAGCAGTAATGTTTTCGCTATATCAATTTAAATGATTGATTTTCTGTTTGTAGTAATATATAATTTATGATTTATTGTTCCAGATGCGAAGAAGAGTGTCCCCATGGATTATGGGGGAAAGATTGTGAAAATAAGTGCGAATGTGGGGACAGTGGGTATTGCTCTCCCTTCAGCGGAGTTTGTATCTGCGATCCTGGTAAAAATATAATTTCTTTCCAGAATTAAAAAAAAATGTAATTTTTCAAAAAGTATATGGCTAAAAAAGTGAGAAAAAGTGAAAAAAATGACTAATGATAAAGAAAAGATATGTATCTATTAGGAGATAAAAAAAAATGTTGGATATAAAAATAGAATGATTCCCATATGTGTACGCTTAGTTTTTGACAATAAACTAAATATATATCTTAGACAGACAGTTCGGAAGAAAGTCATAATTAGCAAAATTGTATTAAGAGATAATGCAATTATGTATTTTTTTATCTATATGTAATTGTAGTATCTGTATGTAATAATATAAAGATAATTGTATTATTCGATGTTCTATATTGAATATTACGTACATTACTCGGAAGATGTACATAATATAAGGTATATACTATTCGATTATTACAAAGTATATATTATCCGAAAGTAGTAAGGAAGATACTTTTGACTATTATTTCTCATTTCGTTTTTGGTTTAAAATTTGAATAAATGCTTAAATATGCGGTACCATCAATGACAATTTTATAATTTATTTATTCTGTAATTTGTATTCTTAAGGGTGTAATTTTTTTTCATTTATGAAAACAATATTGATTTTTTTTTGTATAATAAAATAAATAATTACATATAAAACGATTTTTTTTATGGAACCTCCATTAAAAAGCATTAGCATAGTATTTTAAATTTGTAGCAAGATGTTATAAAAATTAAAAAGTCTAATTTTATTTAAGCAATTGCGAGGATAATCACGAATATAAATATACATAGATATGACATATCATGCCATTATTGTTATGGTTCAATACAAATGTGTGAAAAATTACATAAATACTAAATTATTTATATTTAATGCTACTTTTATATCTTTAGTACGCGCTTTCATATGAAATATGAAATATTTGATCTTCAGAGCTTACAAACGTTAATTTTTATTCTAATATAGGAAACTAAGAAATTTATACATTGTCAGTTTTCTGAAAACAATCCAATCGTTTACATCAAACCTTTTAAAATTGAGAATCACAATTCAGTAGAAAACATTTGGGACGTAAAAGTTTCGCAAGCCTTTTATTCTGCTTCTTTCCATTTAAAATTTTAAAAAATGAATTATAAAGTTATCTCCTTAAGTAATAGCTGTTTAATTTGTTTTTTTTAGTCTCCTATTAAATATTAATGGCTGACATTAATTAATATTAAATATTAATCAATATATTAAAATTGATTATATAAAATTATTATAAATAAGGATTTATTAAAATAATTTTTGTTTACTTACCTTGTTTACTTCCAAAATTGAATTGCAGAAAATTTTTTTCGAAGAAAATGAGAACAACCAGCTCAGATAGATACAATTTTATGCTGTGGATGTCTAAACATTTTAGAAATTCAATTTTTATGAAATTTTAATTTTCAGAACAATAATATTGAAGATAAAAAAAACTCTTTAAATCAATTTTCGGAACTTTTTCGAATCTTGTGGCAATAATATTCTTTGATTCTAAGAATTGAGAGTAAAATTTTTACATTAGTCATTGCAATAAATTTTACATAACTTTCATTCACTGAATAAAACATCAATTTTCTGAAGTAAAAAAATGAATAGCTCAACTTTTCAGCTTCTAATTCAAGAAGAAATTCTGATTTTTTAACCATCAATCTGTATATTTCATTTTAAACTACTGAACATGAATGTCTTTTCTTTTTTTTTTAATACTGTTCACCAGGATTCACTGGTAAACATTGTGAATTGGAATGCCTTCCTGGATTCTTTGGTAAAAGCTGTATGAATAAATGCCACTGTGATTCCGCATGTTCATGTCATCCTGTTGATGGAAAATGTGGCTGTGACTTAAAGAAAGAAAAGTTAAATTGCAGTGATGATTTTGTGAGCATATATTTGATATAATTTAAAACGAAAATGCATTCAAAAATACAGTTTCGAAGTTTTCATAAATAAATAAATACTGATAAAGGAGTTCGTGCAAATATATACAGAATTTAATAAAAGAATTCATTAAGAAATATAATGAAATAAAAAAGAAACATTAAATATTTCTGAATCTCTCTTTATCACTCTCTTTCTGTGTATATATATATATATATATATATATATATATGTGTGTGTGTGTGTGTGTGTGTGTGTTTGTGTGTGTGTGTGTGTGTGTGTTTGTGTGTGTGTGCGCGTGTGTGTATAATATATATATATATATATATATATATATATATATATATATATTATATAATATATATATATAACCAAAATTGATGTTTGTTGATGAAAATGTACATTTATATAAATGCTGTTTTTAATGACATTGATTAAATTTCAATGCAATAGAACTTAATTTAGCATACTTATATCTTCCTTACTTAAAGATTTACTGAGACTGCATGCCGTATTGGAAACATTCTACAAAAAAATGTTAATTTTCCTCAATTATCCTTAAATGTTAAATAAGGATTGACTAAAGAAATATTCAAAATTCTGCGTATTATTTTATTGATCAGAAATTTCATTTTATACACTTAGAGATTATTGAAAGTGGTGAGTTAAATTTAAGGTACTTTAGTAATTACTTTAAAATTTTAGTTGGGGATGCCATTGACTATAGTTCAGATTCACTTCATCAATCTATGATATAGACGTGGGATGTTACTCACCAAATCAGCGGTGCTCTAAATGTCTTAACATTCAGGTTGTGTAGAATTCAAGCTACTCGTCTTCGCCGAAGGCACTTCACTCTCTTATTACTAATCATATTTGAAACTCTATTACCATTGAGAGACTGTGTAGGTGGCAATCAAATCAGCGTGATTATTAACCTGAACTGTAATATTAATTATATATGAATTAAACATAACCAAATGAAACTCACCGTGTTGGACAAAATATAAATAGTTAGAATATAATACTATTAACATTAAATTTCTTAATTGAAAAAATTTGTTAACAGTAAAAAAATGCATAGATACATCATCTCTTAGTAAGCAACAGCAACTTTCTCATATTTCAAACTTTCGCAAGAGAAAAGAAAAAAAAAATCTCAACTATAACGGATTTAACGGATTTTTTTTTCCACATTTAGCTATGTCTTTGCGACAGTATATCAGCTTAGATCGGAAAAAAAATTATGACATACAAATTCTTTTCCACTATTTGTAAAATTTGAGATAGGTAATGATGTTTGTTAAATAAGAATACATGGGATAAATCAAAAAATAAAATGGACGTCTATAAACAATTTTTGAAAATTTCTAATAATTGACGGATTATAAATCATTAAATTGAAAGAAAATTATTTTATAAATATCTCTTTACTCTTTAATCGACATAGTAAAATTTGTATAAGAAATTAGAAAGTAGTTCCATTTCGTTTCCAGCCAAAATTATCATATTACAAAATAAAAATTAAATATTTGTGGAAATTATTCGTATTGTATGCAGCGATTAAAAATTCTTGTAAATATATAACTATTTTTTTTTCTTAAAATAACCATTGATCAAGATTAATATTTGAAATTAGTGAAAAAAATATGAGTATTATGCATTTTTATAATTTCTGATTTTATCACTTAAATATAATTTCTAGGGTTAAATAATGCACATAAATTGCTTGAAAAATAAAACTTTGAAATTCAAATCGTACAATTCAGATAGACCATTTTTAGATTCACTAAGACCCGATTTAACTCCAAACCAAATGCAATCTTTATAAATGACAACAAATATGCATTGCACAATGAGGGCACAAATATCTACACAAGATAAAAGATGCCAGCAATTTTATCAGTTATGTATTAGAATAACAATTAATAAATTGAATTCATTCTAAACAATTTGATTAATTGTTATATACAATATCTCATTTACACTATACCGAGCCGCTGCTGTTTATTCACTATCCTCATTTGCAAACATGAAGTGAAGATAATTCACAGATTAATTTATTTCTACTTTTAAATTTAATTGTATTTTAGTATTATTTTCAATGATAAAAATACAATTAAATATTCGTCTGCAAAAGTTTAAAAAGTTTGTGCTATAAATAAAAGTTTGTGCTATTAAAAAGTTTGTGATAATATCTTCTCGTTTACTTTTAAAATTTATAGAAAAAATTTATCTTCCTTTTCAATGTTTCAGAATAAAGAAATCTGCAATAATTTGAATTGTTCATGTGCTGCCTCATCCAATAATATGACTTTTGAAGAATGTCCATGTAATTTTAGAAACGAATGTAAGTAAATCTATATATTTTGCTAAGATTCTCAATCAAATTTCAACTTTTTGGGGAGATTTTCACATGAAGGGGTATTTTATGTATTTTCTAATTTTCTGAAACAGCTTGAAGCACGCAATGGTCAAAAAACGTATGTTATTATATGAACATAAATATTAAGTTTAAAATAAAGAATAAAACTGGCTATGAATTTTTTAATGTATAGAACATATGTATAGACTTTTGTAATAGAGTGGTGAAACAACTATAAATAAAAATAATTGAAAGGTTTTTTTTCTTTCTTTCTTTCAATTTCCCAAGAAAATAGTTTTGGGCTTCATTCTCTTTTCCAAACTGATATCACAATTATGGATACATTATATTGATATTATTGCTCTTTTTATCGGTCTTTTTATATAGGTAACTAGTGCTTGATTAAGTTAAAAAAAATTGACGTCTGACTAGTAAAGAAATAAAATATGGAAAATACCATAATAAGTAAGAGAAATTTTCTTTGTTAATGACTTCAATAAAGGTGTCAATATTAACTGGAGATATTTGTCATTTAATTGGAAGGGGTCCTAAGCTTTACAGTGTCATAACATAATAATTTTAATCTTTTAACATAATGAATTTAGTCTGCCATACTATCTGTAAATTGAATGGTGCATAATGCAAAAATTAAAAAAATAATAATAATAACTTTAAAAGGCAAACCACAGGATCTAGAATCCTAAATAATGACTGATAGTTTTTGTTAGGATAGTAAGTGTTCTAAGAACGTGTTTTCAGACTTTCATAAATGTTTTCAATTAAATGCATATTAATTAAAGTTTCAGCCGATAACTGTTGAATTTATTATGCCATGAAACATGCATTTACTTTGTATTATGATTCATAAAAAGAGATTTTAATTAATAGTTTTTTTATTTCGGGCATTTTTTTTCTTTATTTAATTTTTTCAAAGATTACTACACTATTGCTTATTTAATAGATTTTTGCCCTTTATTTAATACTGAAATGCTCAATAGTCCTTATAATCACGTAATAAATATTTCAGACAATAAATACACATACATTTTTTTTAAAAAAAAGCTGTATTTGCAAACGTCTTTCTCACATTTAGTGGAAATATTTCGTATTTTGTATCATTTTGATATAATTTTATGAATCTGGAAACTTTTTTATAAACGAGAACAAGATAATATAATAATAATATAATACAGAGACAGATGGTAAATTAAATTATGTCTATTTTATCTTGAAAATGATTTTAGGCTGGCATTCTTTTTACAAATCGAATTGTGTAGAAATCATAACACACTAATTCCAACTCTATTTAGTAAAATCTGGTAAAGACAAGACAAATAAACCAAGCTTAAAATATCATTATGTTTCAATGTTCCGGTTTAAATATTTGAATTACTTTCTTTATTCATTTGAAAGTTGTCATGTGGGGTGAAAGATAAAACTTAAGTGGTGTACATGGCAAGCATCATTTCATTATGAATGGAATCCATTTCATGAACTTGTCTTAAATTAACGAAACATATCAACAAGGTTTTGTGAAAGAGATTATGTTCTTTACATAACAATAATTCCTTTCATAATTGTTATGTTATTTATTCTAATATTATGGCTTCAAAGTATAGTAAAGCAGTAAAATTTTAAATTAAGCGATACAACTTTCACAGCAAACGAAAATAAAATAGCTTTTTTTGTTAAAAATGGCATTATATTATTATTATAGTGTTACGGATATATTTAAAATCATATTTTTCTATAGTCACATAATCCAGTAACTATATACATTTTTACTTTTCAAGTTTTTTTGCTATTTTCAATTTTACTCATTTGACAAAGAAATTTATATAAATGACTATAAAGATTACATCTGTGTCGTCTGGTAGTAAATAGTTTATATCGGTGCATACTAGTTTTCATTTCTAAGCCTAAAAAAAAAGTACATGAGCTGACTGTAATAAACTCGGAAGGGCAAATTTACAAGGAATCTTAAAAAATCCTTTTAAGAAGCAGCTATAGTTAGCTTTTAATTTTAAGCTGTTTAAAATTGTTTTGTGATATTTTTGCATATGCAATACTGCAATTTCTTCTTTGATCAGTAACTAATTATTTTTACTGCTAGCAACAAAACATGAATTAATATTTCAAGCTAAACGATTGCTTCCAAGTTTTCTCTTCATCATTGCCATCACAACAAGTTTAATTGCCGTCTTGTCTTTGACATTGCCATTTGTTCTACAACGCAGAAAGAAAATAAACTCAAATGAAAAGACGAAAGCAGCGTAAGTAAATCAAAAGTATAACTTTCTTACTTTTATGCATAAACTAAGAATGGAATAATTTCGACTAGGTATTCATTATATTACATATTAACAAGCTGTTACTTCTGATTCTTTTTACTTCGTCTTAGTTATTTTTTCACTGCCTTTTAATATTTTTTGTTTCT
This sequence comes from Argiope bruennichi, assembly GCF_947563725.1. Lineage (NCBI taxonomy): Eukaryota > Metazoa > Arthropoda > Arachnida > Araneae > Araneidae > Argiope > Argiope bruennichi. The sequence goes on along the minus strand of NC_079152.1, from coordinate 60,943,472 downwards.
TTATTTCGAATATTTATTTCTGTTACATTACCCTTTTTGTTTAAAAAGTTAAATGTTGATATGTTTGATTTATAAAAAATATATATTGCGAATTATGCACTGAATGCATTGCATAATGTGCCTTTATCTTTGTTGCAATTTACCATAGTTTTCTTTATATAGCCTTACTTTTTTTATTCGGTACATTTCTTTTTCAATTGTCTCTAGGTTCTTTATTTTTTTCTCTGATCCTTGTCTTACACATGCATTAAGCAAAGGAGTCTATAAAAATACAACTAATTAATACATATTAAAAATTAATTAATAGCAATTAGTTGCATTATATGCAAGTAAGAATACACAATCATGCCAGACATAACAAAAAATGTCACATAGAAAAGAGAGATATATTAATTGATCAATATATAACGTAGAAGAAAAAACACCGGTGATAGAGAAAGAAAATTAATGTTCATTCCTTTATCTTGATTTGTTTTGTATTGTATTAATCACGTATATATATATAATAAAACTCTAACCACGATTTTTTTTTTGCATTTTATCTTTCATTTTTCTCCATGCGACTGACATCATTGATCCGACATTACTTTGATTTATTTTTCATTTCCGGATAGAAAAATCATATTGAGGAATTACTACTTCGTACTGAAAGTATAAAAAAAACATATTATAGTCATTTATCGCACTGTTTTTATCTAAAGTCTTTTTTATTTCGTTTTTTATTGAATACTAAAAAAATAAATGAATTCTTTTTGATAATAGATTTAATTTTTAACACGCTTTAAAGCAAAACACAAATTATGAATGTGTGAATGAAAGAAGAATCATACGATTGTATTAGATTATGAAAAATATGTAGGGAAATTCTAATATTTTTTTGTATGAGATTCATTTACAAGTTTCTTTTCATTTTAAAAAATGGACATGGTTTTTCATTATAAATCTTTTTTTAATTATTAATTAATTTATGTTATTTTCATACAAGAGCAAGAAATAAAAATACCACCTTCATGAAATTTGAAAAAAAAAGTATTTTTTTAAAAAGAGGGAATTTTTTTTGCAGATTTGAGACCTATTTTTATTAATGGCATTTTGTTCATAAATGTACTTGCTGAAAATAATCAAGAACTGGAATTCAAATATTTTTTCGATACACAAGTTGTGTATAAAATAAAGAATAAAGCTTTAAATAAGAGATTTCTGAAACATAAGTACTAGATAGTTTTTGTTACAAAATGTGTTATGTTTATGTTTTTGTATTATAACACAAATGGTAAAATCTAGGACTTTCAATCGATTAATACTTAAGAGCTATTGTAACAGTTTCCTGATATATATTTAAAACTCTAGATTTTATTTCTATCTATGTATTGCAATTTTTTAATGAGAATAATATAAATTTATTCTTTGAGGAATTTGTTATTCGTGTGTAATTAAAATTCAGGATAACAGAGAACTCCCGTGGGAATAAAATTTTCTTGAATGATTCTGAAAGCTAATTTTCTTTTCTACATTGAATTTCTAAAATAAATATATAAATTCAACAAAAAAATAAAACATTATAGCTATTGACAAACATATACGAAAATAATAGATTTATAAAAAAATATTTGTTTATGAGTTATTTTTAATTATTAAGTTTTATTTAATATTGGAAAGTAAGTTTCCTCATAATTTGTATTTTCATATTAACTAAATGAAGAAATTTTTGATCAGGTCATCTGCTTCATCGTTGAATCAATTGCCTGGAGCGAATAGAAAAGGTATGGATTTGATTCATATATTCAAAACTGAATGATAAATATACAGGGTGGTTATAATTAAAGTTCCACTTTGGCCATAAAAAAGAAAACTACTGGATCAAATGTTATCAAGCTTGGTAATAATTCAAAGGAGGTCATGTGAATTTCTTTTTCTCCAAAAAAAAGTTCAAAAACTCACTACCCGGGGAAAATGTCGTTATATGTAATATTGTTAAGCAAAACAGGACATGAAGACATCGGTTTAAAATGTGTTTAATCGTTTCTGAAACGTATTAGAAATCATGTTAAATGTGTGTTATCTCAAAAGCACTGTTGTGATGATAATCTAAACAATTTGGCGGAACTGAATGATTCGACACAGCGACATGTGAGTAACATTCCTCCTGACATGTTAAGAGCTTATGTTGAGAATACAGTAATGCGATTTACCTTGCTTTCAGATAATAGTGGACTCACATTGAACATGATTTGTAACACGTTTCAGAAACGATTAAATACATTTTCATGTCCTATTTTGCTTAACAGTATTGCATACAGCGCTATTCCTTCCCTTGTGGTGAGTTTTTGAGCTTTCTTTTGGGGGCAAAGAAATTCCCATAGCATTCTTTAAATTATTATCAATTTTGATAATATTTGGTCCAGTAGTTTTCTTTTTATGACCATTTCAAAGTGGAACTTTAAACTATAATCATTTTGTATATCTCTAACATCTAGAATATTCATGCTTCTGTACTGATTCTTATTTGATATTTTTTTAACGTATTTCGCAAACTTAACCATATTAAAAAAAAAATGAGATTATATGAAATGAAAAATGTCTTTCTAATACTTTAAAATATATTTTTAATCGAAAATTATCTATGATATTTCAAACTTTTTCTTTCATTTACAATAGGTAATAGTAAATAAGTAAATAGGTTTTTTTAATGAAGAAGTTTCCATAGAATTAAAGTTTCTGAAAAAAAATCGTTAGAAGATTCTCTCCGGGAAGCATGCTTTTATGCAGTTTTAATTAATCAATTTATTTTCATATTGCTTTGTGTTTTTGTCCAAAATTTTTACAAATAAGTTTTTTGCCAGTAATGTAGCTTGTATTCCAGTCGTCATGAGGTATTTACAATAATGAAAATCTCTCTCTCTCTCTCTCTTTATGTGTATCGATATGAATGTCTTGAAGATATAGTGAGAATAATGTGAGATATATAGGGCTGACTTTACGTGTTAATATGAAATATATGAAAGCAGTGGCTCTTGCTTTGTTGCTTGTATGAGTGCTGCAATCCATAATGCATGTTAATCACAGTAAGAATTCCCCTTTGTTATTTAAATCTGAATAATTTCTTTATTAGTTAAGAAATAAGGATTGAATTTTTGGGTAGGTTCATCGGATAAATAAGTAAATGATAAAATAAACTAAGTAAGCAATTGCTACATTTTTAAAAAAATTAAATTTAATTAAAATTGAATTTAAAAAATATATCTATTACAATCTTTTATTAAGAGTAATATAACTACAGATAGCCAAAAAATCGTCAATGTCTATTGTTATATTTACTACTAATAAAGATGTGCTTAAGTGCGTGTTCTTGTGTGTGTTCTTGTTTCTGTATAGTCTGTTTGAAGCAGAGCTACAAATTCGGCTTTGGAGGGGGAAAAAAAGTAGAATGGATTTTTTGTTGTTGAAATTTTGAAATTATGACACGAATTTTTATTAATAGTAATTAAACTAAATTTTGATGTTCTTTCATAATACTTCCAGAAGTATTCCTGCATAAAAATAATATTTATAACGTTTTAAAATCCAAATATTTACCTTTTCATCTATGCTAGTTTAGTCGCTGTAAAAATTTTTAGTCCAGGTTTAATTAATTTTACTGATTTTTAAGTATATATCACGACGTATTTTTATTGTTATAAATGAAACCAAATCGTTTTAATTGTTTCTTGGAATATTTAATCGCATGATGTTCTACACTATTTGAAAGTTAAAAAAAGGATTTTATTTAATTTTGCGTAGTTTATATTAAGATAAAACAATCGAAGTTCATGAAATCGACTACATGAAAATCTGAAGGCCGATAAATCGAACAGTTAAATATTTAATAGCTTTAAGTTATGTGATCTCATTCGAGGAAGATAGTTCATGTAAGGTAAAACATGCGCGAGATTTTTAAAATGATATAGATCACAATTTTGTATTAAACAAATAGACATTCCAGGTAGAATTTGTATTCTAACATTAATAAGCGCATAATGGACTTAATTAAAAGAAAGCATAGCCAAAACTCTTGCTGAATCAGCTAATTATTAAAGCCGGCTAATTCTTCTTATTAATTTCTCTACCCATTAACTAAAATTTTTACATACTATTTATGAGTTCATTATGAAATTGTTATGATTTTGTCCCTTTATTAAAAGTTAAAGAAAGATTATGTTTAATAAGTATGTAGTATGGAGGAAGAATGAAAAAGTGAAGTTACATTAGATTGAAATTTAGAAAATAGATAAACCGGATATTAGCGCTTTTAATTCACTCCATTCGTTTTTAATTCACTTTATTTAATTCACAAAAGTTTTCCACACTTTAAACATATCATATGTAACGAAATTAAAAGAATATGACTTAGATGTCTACCAGTGTTTTGACGTAGTTATGAACATAAAAATCTGTCTAAGCTTTCTAATCTAAGCATTCTAACCTGAAATTAAATATAACCAATATAGCCGGCGAACCCAATGGTCGTCGAATGAGAAAAATATTTTATTATTTTTGAATTTATTTATTAACATATTATTATATATTTATGTATTATTTATAGTTTCAGATTAATTTTAAATTCATATGAGAAATTTTATGTAGAAATGAATACGAAAAAGAATTATATCAAATTTTTATAAAGTTTAGAGTTAAGAAATATGAAATATTAATCAAAATGATATTTAAAAATACACTTTCATTAGTATTTTAAATGTATAAAGTTGCTGTATTTAATTGGAAACCGATATAAAATCGTAAAAAATATGAGATTCTTGAAAAATTATTAGATAAGAAAATTCAAATATGAGAAATATTATGAGAGATAAAATAGCTCAATATTCTTTAGAAAATAAAATGTATTATGAATGCAATTAAAATTTCATTTTCTGAAAGTATTTATATTAGAGTCTTACACTTTTAGAATGTTTCCCCAGATCTTTAGAAGTTTGATTAGAAAATCTACTTTATTGTGCTAATGACAGCTTAAAAAAATCTTTTGGTTTGTATTATTTATATTTTTTCCTTGTATTTCTCTTAACTTTTAGCCACTGCATAGTGAAAACAGAGTGCTTTTTAAAATGATAAGATGCATTCATAATCATACAGAATACATTCAGCAGGTCGTGCCCTTTTTATTTTTAAATATATTATACTATTTATATAAGGAAAAAAAATCCATGGAGTCATTTCAGAACATTATTTAAAGAACAGTTCCATCGTATGGCATTATCCAAAAATAGTTCCCTGTTATGTGACTATGACAGTATTATTTCCAAGATTAGCAGAGAATTGTTTGCAGAAAATTTTTCATTTAGAGAGAACATTCTAATTAGCCAAATACATACCCAAATTTAATCACGGATATACAGATCGTTTTATATATTAATAAAAGAATTTAAACATTTATACAGCATTAATTACATAGATGAACTTAGTATACTATTTTACTGATAAAAATGTACATAAAATAACAGAATATAAGAGTATATTTATTAATTTTTATAATTTTGCTCAATTTTTGCAAAATTTCAAAATTTATATTTTTATTGAATTATATTTCAATATTCTCATATATTTTAATGTACAATTCATCGCCTTTTCTATATAAATAAAGTTATTTTTCCATAAATTAAAAAACACACAGATGTTCTTTATATTGTCAGCCATATGTTTAAATGCCGAAAGGATATTCATTTGAAAAGGAAATGCTCTTCCATTTGATAAGTTTTACCATTTCAGTTTGAAATAATTTCAATAAATTCAATATTCTACATTTTTTTAAAAATAATTATACGTTGAACGTAAGACTAACATTTTATTTATGCAAAAAATTGAATATATGTGCTAAGTATTTTTGTAGTAAACTTTCATATTATTTCTGATTAATTTTTTATGAATATTTTCTTGTTTATTAACATTTATTTGTAAAGACTCTAGTAATTATTTATTTAAAATTAGTTTCATTGGTAAGTAGATGATAGTTATTTGTAAAAACTTATTGAAGGAAATTATTCTATTTTCTAGATTAAAAAATGATCTATCACTTCGACTGCTTTTTAGTTATCAAATATGATCTCATATTTGGTATCTTATGTCACGATTTTTCACAATAAATAATTAAAATTATGCAAATCAAGTCGGATGAAATGTTGTCATTATTCTATAAATTAAAACGGTTTAATTTGTAGTAAATGAAAAAAAATATTATTAAAAATGTAAATCGATGCATATTTTTACATATCATTTATGACACCATACAAAAATCTCAAAAGATAAATTATTTCTGTTCCTCATAATTTATTTTTAACCCTTTAAACAAAGCATTCAATTTATGCATTACTAAATTGAATTTTGCATAATTTATTTATATTTTGCTGCAGGGAACGCATCTGTAATATTAAAATACTTTATATAAAAGATAATCATTTACAAAAAAACAGTTGAGAATATTATGAGAAAGGTGGAAAAAGATGGGAAAGTTAAGAAAGATGGAAAATAATTTGGTAGAAGAGAAAATTTTCCATGCTCCCTAATGAATTGCAAATATTTATAAAGAAAATTTCGAAGCATCGTACAATAAAAATATATGAATTTTGAAACATTTATTTTCAATCCTTTAAATTTTTAGTGAAACAATCTAGTTCAAATATTTAATTAATAAATTATATAATTTTATAAAGAAAAAAAGATGTTAGTTTCCAAAATTCAATTTCTAATTTTTGTTGAAATTATCTAAAAAACATTCAAACATGTAACTTTTGCAACTGCCAACAAGATTTCACTTAATTCTTTGTTAGGATTTTGATTGCTTCGACAATTTATCAAAATAAGCTTAAATTTGAAATCCTTGTATGTAATTTACTACCAAATTAAAAATATAAGATTTAATAAAAATATTAAAATATATAATTTAATAAGAAATTTAATGTATATAATTTAATAAGTTGGGAAATTTTTGCATATAATTGAATCATTCATGAATTTCATACATATTTGACTATAAGAAGAATTAATAATAATAAATGCAAAACTTTTCTCGGAATATAAAATATTATTTTTAAGGAATAAGTATAATTTCAAGTTATAACTTAAAATTCAATTAAAGCTAACATTTTAATAATAATTTTCTCCTTTTATTTTAATCTAGATTTAAGATAAAATTTGCAACAAAAAAGTTTATTTAAATCTACATTTGAAACACGATATCGGGTATTTAAAGAAAAAAAGTAATTTGTTAAATTAAATTAAAAGTAAAAGTAATATAAGAAACAGACTGTAAAAATATCATTTTATTTGGTTTTGTAAGAATGAAACTTATAAGTAAAAAACATCGTGACATAAAGTATTTTTTTAACTATAGTACTGGTCAATGGAAATGCACTATACTTTTATTTAATAAAATTTGGTGCAATCGACTAAAGGATAAAAGGATATAAAAAAATAATGAAACCATGAGTCCTTACTATAAATCATTTAAAATCCCCATCTCTTCAGCAATTTTATATCTTCAATTCAAATTTATAATATAATTTATTAAAAATGTAATAATAGCCTTTTATCGGTCATTAAGGTATATTTCTAATTTAGAATTCTTTATCAATACTGGCATAATCATATTAGTGGAAATAAAAACATTTCGCATTTTATCTTGCATAAAGGCAAATCTGAAGACTTAATTTGTTTTCTTGAGGATACCAGATAAATAAAAGTACAAAAATTCATAGATTTTTCAAATTGATGCTTGTAATCAATATTTACCTCAATATTACAGGATTCAAATTACAATGTACAAAATATATTCGAAGAGGATCCTCCATTAATGAAAAGCAGATAAATACCGCAGAAGGTGCACAAAACTTAGCCTTATTTGGAAGTAAGTTTAAATTCATAGCATTGGATTAATTTAAAACAATAATCAAAAATTATTTGTAATTAAGAGGATTTCAATCTCATTTCCCATTTCAAATATGGTTCTCTATATACATTTTCCTCTTGAAACTGCAAGCAAATAAGAATTTATCGAAGGAAAACGACTAAAGCTATTGGATTTAAAATTCAAAAGCTAGGAATTTCAAAAGTAAGGTCAGAAAAGCGAACATGACAGATATGGAAAAATTCCAAATTAAATAATAAACATAAAATTTAAAAAAATACTTTTATTATTGCATCAAAAAATAAAAATCTTAATTTTTTTCATCACAAAGTGTGGAGGCGAAAACAAAAGTCTGAAAAGCATGACTGGCTGATAGAAATTCCCTAAGTAAATTTAATTGTAATCACTCGCATTATGCATTAAATTTTTATATAATAAACACCCATAATTTATTTTTGCTTTTTGGAATATTTTATTGTAGCTTTATATCCTTCTTTTATATTACTTCATCTCATGTTTCACAATTATTTCCCAACCCTCAGATTTTATGACAAAAACAATAATTTTCCTTTTTAAAGAATTGAGAAAAACAATATTTTTCCTTTTGAAAGAATTGACAAAAAGACTTTTGTTTAAAGTTTTTACTTGAAATGATATACATTGTGTGTTAAAAGAGGCCTAAAAAACTTATATCATCTCCTGGAATTGAGTGTGGCAAAGCAGATTCTACAATGGTGCAATACGTAAGTCATCGTATCGAAACTGTCTGTTTCTTTAAAAACTTACATCCGTGCTCTAAATAATTATATAGAATTTTATCATGAATAAAATGATCTATTAAAATTCTGGACGTTTTAAAATATATTTTGATTTATTCATAATATATATACATAGTATTCTGCTAAAATAATTATTATAATTCGCGTCAGTTATATTTCCATTCTAAGAGTGCATTCTTATATTTTTATAACATTCCTAATTTCATCCTTCAGTTAAATATATTACATACAATATGATGTCTACACATAATCATAAAACCGACAACTTCAAGTTGAAATACTTAAAGAATATCAAATATCACCAAATAAAATTACAACAATTAAATTGTATTCACATTTATAATGTGCTTTAATGAATGTTCAATTATTTATTTTATGTTAAATTGCGCATTAATTTCTTTATAGTATTGTATTACTTCTGACAATACAATATTTTCTATATTTTGCGACATTATAAAAAGAACAATAAAACCATTTTTGATTTTTAATATATATTATTTTTAAGCCTTAATATATTTGATATTTGCAAATTAAATCTAAAAAGTAAAGCTTCTCAAATTAATTTCTTAATGCTGCCAATTGTGTGAAAATTATCTTTTATATATATTAATTTATTAATTGATAATTAGAAATTCTTAAATTGATAAAATATTCTATTGTAAATATTATAAATATGCAAAACTTCAATCTAGTATTACACAAGAGAGTGTGTAAAAATCAATTTCCAAATTCTTTTCCTAGAAATAAAGAAGATACGCATTGTAGTATAACTGATTGAAAATTTTCTTAATTTACAATTAAAAACTCACTAATAAATTGATCAATTCCCTTAAACAAAGGTACGATCACTAAATTTAAATATGTGAATGAAAATTATTGTGTTTACATTCTTGAAATTTAAAAGAAATAAATGTAAGAAATATTACGAGCAAACTCCCAAAGCAAATAAGAGCACAGAGACCAAAAGACTTTGTTATTTTTATTTAATCACGAAAGATATTATGAATTGCTTGCTGATGAGTACTGTTTCAAACTAAAACATCAATGTTTTACTACATAAAAGAGTCTTCTTCAAAGATAATATTCACCAGGACATTTTTAAAAGCAAGAAAAAAAATTAAATAACATTTAATCATGTTCTCAAACTATTCAAAATTTGTACTATTATTTGCATTACAATGAAAAGTGTTATTTTTGAATAACGGTAAATTCTGCTTTTGGAATTCACCTTTACAATTGTGACATGGGTAATTTTTTTTTTATTTTAGACAGAAATTATAACATTGACTAATCAACATTTACTTTGATAATTTTTCTTTCATAAAGAATTAAATAATCTATATAAAGAAGATTCCATAAAGAATTCATATTCACAAGTAATTATTCCAATTTCAAAGCTTAATATATTTGAGCTATCAGTTTATTTGAAAGCATCAAATGAATATTAATAATTTTAAAACCCAAAACAATTATTTTATTACGTTTGGATAACTTTTTCATTGTCTGTAATATACACAAAAATCTTTTTATCAGTACTGAAATAAATATTGTTTGAATAATAATTGTGCAGATTTTTAGTTTCACATAATCATTTTCGATACTTAACAATTTGATAGCAAATTAGTGTCCAGTATTTATCTCTTGTAAAAACTAAAACTGTAACTATTATGAACATATCTTCTTTAACCCGTTTATTTTTTTAAAACTTTTTTTCCTAAATTTCAATTTTTAATTTGAAATGCCATTTTATTTTTATGTTTTATACGATATGACAAAAGCGATATGAAACGTGCTAGAAAACTTCAAATATAATGTAATGAATGAAACTTGATTTTTGAAACAAATACAGCAGACATATGAATACATTGAGAAAAAAAATCGTCTGAAAACAATCAGGAAATGTATTGTAAATTTATAGTTGTATACCTATATGAGTTTAAGTACTGACGAAAAGATCTAAGCACTACTTTCTGACAAGTTCAAAGAAACAAATTCCTCTACTTAAATTATTATAAAAATATGACATATATATATGTTACGGTTAATGTAATAAAAAACAATGATTACTTATAATTACCAATGATTTTTCAGAATCGCCAATAAGTGTAATGGTGATTATGAGCAATCACCGGTAATTATTCAGAATCGCCAATAATTGTAGTGGTGATTATGAGCAATCACCGGTAACAATACATAGTCATCAGATTATTCACATTTACCATAACATATATAACATTTATTTGAAGAATGATATGAATTCATGCTGACAGATTGGAATAAAATATTAATTTACGATTGGATCACGGTTTCAAACTTTGCTACTGAAAAACAATATTTACATCTCTAATGGGATAAATGCTTTATAAGCAGTATAATGTGTAATTGTTTATACATTAATATTGTTTATAAATCTTTTAATTTATTTTATAAACAGTATATTTTAATGGTGATTATATCAGTATTTTAAAAACATTGTTTATTTTATCAATACTTTAAGGTTCCAAGTACTGCTGAAGGAAACTACGATGGGTAAAATAATATTATTTATTTAACGTAGACTTAATTGTAAATAATTTCTTCAAAGAACTTTAATCTCAAAATCAATTTCCCTCTTATTTGTAAAGATACTGGACATAAGCAACATATTTTATACAATTTCTTTCCAGTTTTTGAAATTAAGACATTTTTTTAATGATATTTCTGTGCATTCTAGGAAACATCAATGAAAAATTTCCAAACATTCCCAGAATAGAAATTTCCACAGTACAGGATGAAACTGATAAAATTTACGAGTCCTTTGTATGGAGAAACTATAGAAATAGTGACGTTTGTACATCGATAAACGAAAAAGTAATTGTTACCACCAAGCTTTGAAGTTATTGTAAACATCATGATAAATCACGTACATGACTACGTGAACTTTCATATTACTCTTGTTACATCCAAAAATGTGGTGAAGAATATTAAAAATTTGTTTTAAAATGGCTTCCGACTTCCTATTTTTTTCACGCAATGAATTTTAATATTCATCTTACTTATAGTAAAGGATTGAAAAAAAATTAAAGTTGATCAGAAATGAGTTTCTACCACCCTGGCTTGGAATTCAGGGTTGATCAATCGTCATCATAACAGCATTTGGAAAGTAAGAGTGGAATCCTCAGAGATATCTACGGCCTGAATCAGATCATTTTCATAAGCGATAAAATCCATCATTGGAGTGGAAGTAATTCCACCATTTGCCATTATTATAAAGAAAATAAGAAACTGCCTGTTCATACAGCACTTCTCATTTCCAGACTCGCATGTAACCCAACGGAAAAATATTATATACATAGAGTGTTACAAAATTTCTGAGGCGAAATCAAAGAGCTGATCATGTATATAGGAATAAGTTATTTTTACTTTATAACATGAAGGTGAATATGCAAAGGAGACTGATACATGTACACGGCCAGATTTTTGCCAAAGAAATAAATAAAAGAAATTAAAACATTATATAAACAGTAAAAACAGGTTTAATTAGTTATACAAATTCAAACTCAATTCAGGAATTATGACTTGCAATATCAATAGCTTATCTTTACAGTAAACGTATAAGATTAAATCCATATACGTTTTTAACCTTATTGTTCAAAAACGTATATGGTTTGGATTTTCCCATTCACGTTGATGTGTTGCAGTGTTGTTATGGATTTGTATCTCATTATTATAAATATTAAATATTAAATGTACATTATATTAAATATTAAATGAACAAAACAAGAATTTAATTTTAAATTAACAAAATTATTTCCACGCTTCGTTTACTTAATCCTACAATTGTAGCTTGATCAAGCAATTAAATGAAAATAGTCAATAATGGCAAATGATAATTCTTCAAGAAAATAAAAATTATACATTTCAAAATGCGATTTTTTTTTTTTTTTTTTGCAACTCTATCTTTTTTTGCAAGGTTATCAGTTAGGAGAAAGCAAAAAATAGAAATTATACCAGAAGGAAAAGATTGAATTGAAGTTATGATTTAGTAACGTAACTTATGATTTAGCATGATTTCGTAACTTAATAACGTAGATGTAATAACAGAAATGCAACATATTACATAATTGTGGCAAGTTTTTATTAAAGCATTATCTCTAATTTCATATATTTTTGGTAATTTGCATGTCTAACTTACTCATCATATTCCATTATATTGACTTCTTTTTAAACACACACGAATTCTATACAACTGCATTTTAATAGAATTGAATCGCATGATTGAATTAATTTTGATCTATTACACATGATAATCATTACTATTCAATAACTGATTTCGGAAGCATGTAATATTAGCAATTTTTTGATATTTTTGGCGGGAAACAACTAATGCTTAAATAATTGTATTCACTTAATAATTGTATTTTATGTGATATGCTGGATAAGTGATTATATTTGTTTAATACTGTTTCACAGATTACTCACAACTAAGAGCGGTTTGTCATAACGAAACAGAGATGCATAAAATGGCGGTTGATTGCATATACACGTCCTTAAATTGAGAGAAAACAAGGACACATTTCACGATTACCACAGCGTAAATAGAACATTCGTTAAGAAGACACAATGAACTAATTGTTGTCATATCGCGTCTAGTGATTGTTCTAGAAACTGGGTCAGAGAAAGTAATTTACGCATTTTGACGGATGATCCAACCATCCATGACTTTTTGGCAAAACATCTTTCAATTTCGTGACGTAATTTAATTCCTATTCAAACCAAATGGAAATCAATTTTTGTTTCATTACTGACTGCTAGCTTAAAACCGTTGGTAAAATGTAATACCCAGAAACAGCATTTCCTTTTCGGAACTGATCTAGTCAATGAGCCTTCTTTTTTTCCCCCAAAGCAACCAACGCAAGGTAGCGACACAAAGTAATTTGTCGATTCCTTTCCTTCCTTTGGATAGTTTCGGTTTCGAACGGAAAGTATTTATTTAAGCGGAAGTGTTCCAAACTAACAGCGCAGCTGAAACCGTAAGTTAGTTTAATGCTACATAGGGAGCATTAAAAAAATCCGATGAAGGTAAAACTTTCATTTGACATATTGCCGATTAGCTTTTGCTTCTTTATTGTGTTGTTCCTCTAGGCAGGAAATGCATATCCAAACTGGTAATTTATTTGTTTAAATTGCATCCCTTAAAATTCTTTGGATAGGTAATTAAAAATATTTTTGGTTATTAAACTTTATTTGATATAATGCAATGTACGATGTTGAAATAATAAGAAAATGTTTATCTGCATAATAAATAACTAGTTAAAACTCACAAGACTAACATTATATATAGAACATCAGTTTCGTTATGTATTTTTATCTTTAACAAAATTATTTATTTGTATTTGCATTGTTCGGTTATGTATTTGCACTTCTGGTTGTAATATTACATTATCATAAAGATTTGAAAGTTATTCATTTATATTTCATATGACATGTACTTTAATGTCTACCGATTTACAATGGAATCACATGCCTTTATTTAATGTTATTTTAATGGCTTCAAAACATAGTGAAAAACTCTAGGAAAATGCAGTGAAAGCAATGTGCTTTTATAAACTAAAATGCACTATTGAAATAACTGTGAATGCATGAATCCACATATACTTCAAATTAATTTGTGAAAAAAAAACATGTTAAGATAAAAAAATATTCATAAAAGATTACCTACATAATATATAGATCTAAATTTTGTTTTTTTTATTCAAAAGGTCCCGAAGCAATGGGAAAGACTATGATATTTTGATAAATAACCATTTATATTATTTTCGGAGTTTTTTTTCATTTTTTTTTCTTTCAAATAAAACAGTATTTACGTAATAAGATGATTAAGTAACAGTAAACAAGACGATTAAGAGGAAAGTGTGAATTCACTTAAGAGCTACAGCTCTAAAAGAACGGTAACTGAAAATAATTAGTTTCGTATTTCAAGCATAGTTTAATTCTGTTTATTATTAATTATTTTTAAAGATGCTTTGAGCATCATCTTATGCTTATTTTTACTGAAAGTGTCTTTCAAATACAGAAAAAAAATCAAAGTAAATAGTGATACATTATTACTTGTTGGGTGCTCCAAAACTACCAGTGGGTACCAGCAGGATTAGGTTGTGAAGTTTTGGAGTATTAGTGTTTTGAACTACTATTAAGTTATCAAAAAGAAATCATTATTTTCGTTAATGGTAAATTAAATTTTAATTTTAATTTACACTGGTTTATGAAATATATTAATAGTATTTTCGTTTTTCAATTGTTGTATAGACTTTGGATGGCGTATTTTAAAGATGTTAATCAAACACAAGTAAATAGAAACGCATTTATTGTTTTAATAGCAAAATAAGTTACATAATACATTTAGTAAGACAAAATAATTTACATAATTTACACAATACATTTAAAAAGACATTTATAGAGGAAAGAGCAAACTATGGATATTTTTTCATGTATCAAAAAATCAAGCCAAAATATCCAAAATAGCAATAAATAAATAAATAAAATAAAATAAAAAGACAAAAAAAAAATACTTTTAAAACAAATACAAAACAAAGGAAAAGATTAAGAGAAAAAAAATAACTTACGCTAAAATTGCTAGCTGAAAAAATGGTCCACATAAAACGAAAAAAGGGGGAAGAAAGGAAATATAAAATTTAAGAGATAAAATAAATACCTAAGTTTGCAAATTTCTCCAGAAATTCATAATATTTTAAATCCTTTGTAAAAAAAATAAAAGCAATAATCGTTTGAGAATTACAAAAATGTGGATTTTATAGACTAATAAATATATATTACACTTTAGAAAATTGAATAAATTTTAAATATTCATGAAGAAATGTTATTCGACGAATTACTAATACTACAGAAGAACATTTTCATCTGGGTTGATTTAATATGTACAATATAGACTATTTGAGCTATAAATGTCAAATTTAATGCATGGAAATATTGCAGGATATGATTATACAACTAAGAAAAAAAATTTTAAAAATTTTTTAATAAAATTTTTAAATGAGTAATAATTAATAAATAAAAAAAAATAAAAAAAAAATAATCGATAAGTGTTCAGAAGAAGACTTTACACGTATTAATCTCTACAAATAACAATGAAGGCCTTTATGCTTATTTATTTGAGCTTTCCAATATAGACAATTCACCTACAGCTACCAAATTTAGCATGACATTTATGTTACAGGATGAGAATGCGCATTTCACAGCAATTTTTGAAAGCTTTAATAAACCTTTTAATTAATTATTATTTTTACTTTTTTACTATATAATTCCCGAAAATAATTTTGTACAAAACTAATTTTTACACAATCTAAATTTTTAAAAATCGTTATTTTAATTCTACCGATTTAATTGAAATGTAATATTTTCTTTGAATTTTAATAATTGCTTTCTTTTTGCGTAATTATTTACAATAGAATTCATTTTTACAATGAAACTCGAAAACATTTCGTTGTTTCATAAAATATTTATTACTTTGATTTTCTTCCATTTTCAATATCCAAGAAATATTCTACTTCTTTAATGCTATTCTACTTCTTTAATGAATTCTTTAATGCTTTCACGATTTTATGGAATACCACTACATAAAAAATATTCATGTGCACAAAAACAAAACAGGTGTAAGGCTATCAAAAAAACATGGCTTCATTTATATTGCAATTTAATACTTAAAACTGCGTTTTTGAGAAAATCATGAGCTTTATGCCATGTAGAGAATATTTAATGAGAAAGAAAGCAACATATGTTTGCTGAAACATGTGGTCACCAGAGACAGTCTGAAAAGTAATGGAATTTTTCTAAAGAATTATATAACCATTTCTATTATAGTTTTTTCGCTGTAAAAGGATAGAATTACATCCATTGAAAGGGTACTCAAACAAGACAAAAAATAATATGAGTTTATCATTAGACAGAATCAAAACCACTGCCCTAAGTAGTTTGTGTCACTCACAAGCCGCTTAAAAAGATTTGCATATAAATAATTTATCATAGAAATAATTTTATAAAGAATACACTTTCGGTCATTAAAACAATAATAGAGTAATGCTAATACTATTTCATGTTGCTTATTCCACAAATTATTATGGAAAATAAGCAAAATCCCCCAAAACATACTACATTCTTTAACCTCGATTAAAGGTTAAAAAAAAAATTCTGAAATTTTCCCAGGCAAATAATTAAAAAAAATTAAAATTGATTCGAAATATGTTAGTAGGATAATATTTTTTAATCTATTCTTCTATTTTTATTTTTTTTAATGCGGTGTTAATTACATAGCAGTAAGGCCTTAATGTGATAACTACAAAAAAGTTAGTCTTGTGTCCAGGTCAGATATTCATCTATAAAAATGAAAGGAAAGAAATAATCCATGTAGAGTTGACATCATGAACGAAATGTCCTCACCTTAGTGTAGTGTAATAGCTGTAAAGGGAGATGGTTGCTCGGGTGTTGTTGCTAACATTTGACAGTAGACAGAAATTACAAAATTTATTCCTGAATGTTTCTTTGAAGCGGAACGTAAATATAATGAAATGAAAGCGTGTAATAATGGTAATGAGCATGCAAAAACATTATCCACTATCCTCGCAACTCGCATGAGTGTAAGTGTAGTAATTAAAACAAAGAAAATTATAGTTGTAAAATATATTGATAATAAAACATGAGAATTTTATTCAAAATATTTTAAAAAATTGTTCGAAAACAGCAATTTAAAAAGCTTATTTTCTAAATTGCAAAGTGGATTAAGAATATTTTTTTTTACTGTAATATGCCTTTGAAAAAAAAAAGAAAAATTTTATTTAAATTTTAATTAAAAATATATCATATCCTAAAATATAATGACGTCTTTTAAATTTTTTAAGGAAAACCTACTACCCAAAAACTAATTAACATAGTAGCTCTAACACCCTGGAGTTTTGAGCATTTTGAACAATTTTCATCATTTTGTATACCATATCACCCATGATGCATTTTGCACATAGTATGCTAGCCTGTTTACATTATTATGTTAAAAATAAATAAAATTTACTAAAATAAATTTCCATGAAGTGCAGTAAATGCGGCTATTATATAGAATTAAATTGTTATAGCTATCTTTACAGTATCAGATAATGTTTATCTTTATATATCTATATCTATATAAATGGATAGATAGTACTAAAGCAAATCTTTATTGACTGTCTCAGTGGTGGTCTCGCTCATAATAATAGGAGCAATTTTTCATGCTTATCGCTGCAATTAATCACGGCTGCTTTTACAAAAAAGTTAACGTCTGGTTTGTGTCTGAAACGAGCGAATACTATTCGCATTCTTTTTATCTCATAAATCAAAGCATTGCTTGTTTTTCGTGGTATAACAGAAACAATTGTCTTCTATTGGCACATTCCATTAAATAAGTTTGCTATTACAAATTAAAACTTATAATACTTGTCATTGAAAAGGGTTGGATTTAATAAAAATGCATCGTTTAATTCTTTTAAAAACCAATGACAATGATGTTCAATAAAAACGTGCAAAACATATGCTTTTTCTAAGAAATAGGAGAATAAAGCATTTATCTATCTTCTGTGATTGTGAACTTGCGTAATATATATGCGATGAAATACAAAAATTCTATCTTTACTGGTTAGGTTTTCATGTAATCACAGGGAAATAACATAATTTTTTCATAAAAAATAGATGAAATAATTTGAGTTATCCAGCGATGTTGAAAAGAATATGCTTAGCAAATATATTTATGTAAGTTTTATTTTTCAAAATTTCTTTATTCTTAGAGTCTGGATTTTTTTTTTTTTTTTTTTTTTTTTTTTTTTGCATCTTGGCAAATTAACAATCTCAGATTTCATATGTTGTATTTATTTCAAATTCACATCATTAGATTAAATATATAAATGCTTTTTCTCAGTTGTGTCTCAGAAAAATATGCTTCAGATTTTTGTGAAGAATAATTAAAATCTGATATTGTAATTGCAATATTTTGAAAGTTGTTTACGTAAAGATTTCTGTTCATTTTGGGTGTAAAATGTTCTTAATATAATTTGGTACATAAAGAACCCAATGTTTCCAAAAATTTATATTTAGATAAATAATTATCAATCATATCTTTGAAAGATTAATGCAAATGTAAACACTGTTTAGAAATCCATGTTTATAAAATTTAATTACGGAATGTCTGAAGCTGCTGCTTCATCTTTTATTTAAATGTAGATTTTGTAAACATTTACCTTTTATCAATTTAATTATCCAAACTGAAAATTTTGTTTAAAGATATTTCATTTTCAATAATACATAATATAATCAGAAAATTATATTATGTATTATTATATATCCTTCATCTCGTTAAAGGATGTAATCCAGTATTTAAATTTTAATCAAACTATTTTCCGAATTTCCCTATTTTATGCTCGTTATGCTTGTTATTTGATGTTATTTTAAATACCAAAATTGTTTGATGCACCCGTTTTCATATTTAATTTTGTTTTGAGCATTTTGATGTTTTTAGCTCTATAAAAACTATGATTTTTCCATTTAATATAACATTATTAAAACTCTCATTTATAAAAAATCGAACGTATATAATTAGTAAATTCTTCGTTTTAATGATTTTTTTTTATTTTTATAATTCCGAACAAATAAATAATTCATGCATTTCACAAGATTATATAATTTTAAGTTAAATTTTAAAACATGTTTTGTTTCTTCTTACATATCTAAATCTATAAGTATTACCATTCTTCATAAAATAATTTAATATTTAAAATAAATTTGAATATTTAACTATGCATATATTTAATACTTCATAGACATGGTATTGAATCTAACATATTTCAGATTCATTTCTAATAATGTTGTAATATTCATTTCTAATGAACAAGTTTGCATTCATATATCATTGGCAAAGCCATTATAACAAAGTTAGCCGTCCTGGGCTTCATCGAATGAAAATGCATCCGCAATAAAAAAATTAAGAAGCAAAGAAAAAAGAGGTGTGAATTTTATTGTTTCAAATTGGCACGTTTACAAAGCATGTTTTTGCAATCAAGTTTCCGCTTTTCTTAATCACTTTGCATGATTCATTTTGTTGTTATATTATAAATAAAAGAAATATTCATACTTGCATGTTTTTTCCGGTTAACTTTTGAAACACTTACATGAGATACATAGTTGTAGAACTATTACTAGTTTATGCATGGATAATTTTAACAAAAAATGAAATGCTAAGGTCATTCTCTACTGCTGCATTCTATCATTTATATTTTTAAATGTATATTCTAGTGTTACTTTTTAATTGTAATACTACGTTCATAGGCAAATCAAGCAACATCTATGCAACTTTATTTTGAACTTACGTATTTCCATGAGTCATAATTAGAGTCCATTATTACATTCATTGTAATGCGAACTCAGATCACCGGAATTAATTGCCAAAGTTAAGTTGTATAAGTTAAATTGCATAAGTAGGATCTTAATATTACCTTATGGTAGCTTGCTGGTCATTAAATTTTCGTTGGTTACAAAATTCCTGTTCTGTGATTTTGTCTTTAAAATATATTTCGTGAAATTGTTATATTTATTTCATTAAGTAAGCATTATTTACAGCTTTAGACATAATGCTTATAATAATGATGATGATGTCGTTTAATTATATTTTTGCAGCAGCCATAAATATGTATGTAATCAACTTTTTCTTTTGTGTCTGTATACAAATGTAGCATTAATTTATTCTTAAAAAATTTAAACGAAGAATGTAAGCATTTTTTTTAATAATAAAATATACTATTTTTGCATTTTTTTCTAGTCTCATGTTTGTTTCGCAACATGAAGGAGCGAATATTGTAATAAAAGATTTTGGAATAATTGGCGAGGATATAGATGATCATATGTGCAGCAGGACTGAAAGGTCTGTACCTGTTATAACAAAATTCCACAAATAAAACAGTTCACAATAATTCACTAAACTTATGAATTTTATATTTTCTTTAATATTTTTAATTTCTTTAAATTCAATAATTCTTTATGAACTTTAAAATGTTTTCAACTTCTCTTCGGCTATGTATTTTCATGCGCTATATTAATACCTACATAATTGATTGAATAAATTATTTGCTGTTCTTTATTCTGTCTGCATTATATTTCATTAACTTTATGTGATTGAACTTAACTGAATAAATAGTTAATACACAGGAAATAATATTAATACAGGAAATAATAATATTAATAAATACAAGAAATAATATTAATACACAGGAATAACAGTTAAAGGAATCTGACTCTATAAATATGTTATAGAAACAAAATTTATTTATTCATGATACAATTCCAGCTAATTCTATCTGAATGCAAAAATCACAAGTCTTAAACGAAATACTAAACTAATATTCAATGGTTGATAATCAACCTGCATACTGGAAATTCTAAAATAAAGATATATCAATAGAAATTCAATGTTCTCAGTTTTGTAAGAAACTGATTATACATTGTAAAAATAAAAATTAAATTAATTTAGGGAATGTATTGTAAGTAAATGTATTGTAATGCGAATGTATTGTAAGTAAAACAATATTGAGAAAATTTATGCAGCACCAAAATTACTATTTTTGAAATAAATTTTACAGTTTAAATTTATCATAATTGCAAATATTATAAAATGGGCCTAAAAAATAGTCGTAATTTGTTACTCCTATAGTAATTAAAATTAAAAATAAGTACTGACATGCAAATTGCATGATATTTTCCTTAAAATTCCAACATTGAAAATAACTTTGTAAAGAAACATGAATTTACAATTTTCAAAATTGTTTTCTCCGAATTGTTTCTTCAATTTTCAAAATCTCTCTTTTGATCGAAGAGAAAGTATTATTCATAAAATGTAATCCAAGTCATGGTTGAAAGGTAATGCTTTCCTTCATTGCTCAGTTCCTTATTTTACATCTATATTACCACAACATGATCAATATGATAATTTAACAGTCAGATTTTTAAAGTTAGATTAATAATACATGTATAAATAACAAGAGAACATATGATATCCTAAAACGCTTAGTACCAATGTGGATGTATTTTATTATGCTGATAATTAAATTTTGAAGTTATTTAACACACCGAAAAAAATGAGTAAAATCAAACATCATTGCCATTCTATTTGTATAAAATATTTTAGCGTAGTATTAAATAATTTGAATAATATATCGAATTAGAAAATGAAATTTAAAAATAATTAATTTTTGCTTAACAATTGCTATAATAATGCCTCATATATTTTTCTTCAAATATATGCTATTTTATTCATCAATAATTGTAATAAATATTATAATAATTAATAAATAATATTTATTATATTTTTATTACTTAATTTACTTTGAATTTTTCTTATCACTCTGGCAATTAATTGGTTTCTTAAAAATATTTTGGTGCACTTTTAAAGGTACAGGGAAGAACATGTGATGATATATAATGAAACCTTTTTAAAACCAACGACAGTTTGGTGCTTAAAAATCCCTCCAAAATGTACTCGTTACAGGTAAATAAAATTTTAGTTTAAAATATTTCATAAAATGAATTTTATTATGTATTATTTACTCAATTTTATGCGATATATATTTAATTTTACAAGTCCTTTGTAATTCTCAATAATTAAAGGAAAATTCTGTTCTACATGTTCTATGTTTTGTTATACGTTTCTAAAAAGATCAATATTCTCTTTCTTAAGTTCTCTTTTAATTTATTTGCTCACAAGGCTTTCTTCTCTGCTCATTCTTAGAACACTTATTTTTTGTAAATATGGCATTTGATATAGACATAGAATGTAAAAGGACCAAGTAATATTCCTTCTTTTTTTTGTAGCAGAAAGTGCAGTTTAACAGATAGTGTTGGGCTTATCTACCTCTATTTATTGAATTGGTTGCCGAAACTTTATAATTTGAAATAAATCCAATGTCTAATTCAAATAATTCACCGTGGACAATTATATGTATGCTAACGCATATGAATTTGCATGTGTCTATGAACTCGTGTTAAATTACTGTAGAAAATTCCAACATCTATTTTCCAGCTAAAATGGATTCAAAAGAAAGAAAAATTTTATAAAGTGACTATAAAACAATTTAATATAATTTATTTTAAACATAATTAGCTTGTATAATATTAATATTGAATGCAGTAACACCATTATTATTTATTTTTTTTAATATGGAAAAATGTTATTTGGGGAATAGAAAAATGGGAATGGTCACACTATTGTTTCACAAATTGTTCAAAGATAAATGGTTATTACTATTTCGTAGTTATTAAAAGAGGGATAACTTTCAACCAGAATGGCATTTAAATTCTATTCTTATCATGTTGTTTCTTTCGGCATTGCCCTAATTGTTACACAATTGAATTATCATTATTGGATAAATTGATGTTCCTATCCAAACACCTTAAAAAATTCCTTCAAAAATCGAAATGATTTTTAATATTAAGAACGACAGAGAGTAAATGAAAATGAAAAATGATACGAAAGAATCTTTTATTTATTACAAATGCTTTCAAGAAATACTTCAATTATGATAAAGAAGTCATGCCGGCAATTTCAAAATTTTAGAACAATCACTTTAAATGCCCCATTAAAAAAATGTGGCAAAATGAAACGTTGAAACGAATGAACGAATGAATTTGAAATGTTATTTTCAACACGTCTTAACTGGTTAACATTTAAAAGAAATATTTTATTGAACAACATAACGAAATATTTTCTTTATTATGAGCATTACCACAAACAATAAATAAAAATGAATACATTTTTTTATATATATAATTGCAGGAATTTACCTTCAAGTTGCGATTTTCAGCCAACGATATTATTGTTTTATGCCTTAGTTTTATAAGTTTTAAAACAATAATACAATAATATAAAAACAAGGCTAAACAATTAAAATGATTACAAAATAAAAAAGTACTAAAAATGTGCAAAAATCTTCTTCCAGTTTTGTGTTACGAAAGTATCAAGAAATAACAGCAAAATCACAAAATAAAGAAGAAAGACTGCATCATTGAAAAATTGTAAATTAAGTAAGATTATAAAGTACTTTTTATAAATGATACAAGTGAAAAACATTCCTTTGGTTATAAATATTTTCGATTGATATTATTAAACTCCTTTATTTCTGAACAAAAATCGTTTATTTTCTCCTTCATTTTACACTCTTTAGGAGCAACACATTTCAATTACATAGCATAAAATATAGCATTAAAATTAATCTATATGACTACAATTGCAAAAATCTGCTTGGTGTGATCGTTAAGATTATCGTGCCAATATGTTCATTATGAGTACTTCGTAATCAAAAATATTTCAAAGTAAATTAATCATAAATGTTACCTTTGTATCGTTTTCTTTCTTTTTCGAAAAAATGTATGTTATTGCTACGCCTATTCTTTGAAATATATTAATTAAAAATTTTGCAGAGAAGCCATCAGACAAATAAATAAAACAATATCTGTGCCTAAAACGAAGACAGTGTTTGAATGTTGCGAAGGATATGTCAAGAAGAATGGGAAATGTTCAGGTAAGGGGCACGAAAATGAATAATATTTTTTATGCACTTAATTTATTAATATTTTTGAATTCCAATTTTTTTTTTGTACACTTTTATTTAAGAATGCTTCATAAATTCATAGTGAATTTATAATTTTTTAAATATTTTTTCAATTCTTTCCAGATAAGAGCTTTTAAATTTTTCTTATATCCGTTATCTTTTTGTTTTATGATAAAAATGCGTTACTGTAAAGATTTTTAAGAATTTAGTTTTCATTTCATAATTATATATTTGATTATTTTTTTTATTTCCTACCATGGCCCCACCTGATGTGAGTTTCAGAAACTATGAATTTGAAATATATAGATTTTAAATATAGAATCTAAAGAACTTTGAAAGAAAATATAAATATTAAATATAGAAAAAAATTACTGTAAATCTACTTGTTACATTGATAAATGTGTATTTTAAAAATCTTTTTTATTTAAATTTATTGGCTACTAATCATGTAGTACATCTAACATTACAAGTAAGCGAAATAGAATAGTAAAATGATTAATTTTCAGAATTTTTATCTATAAGGTTTTTAACTAGATTTTGATATACGAAATATTTTTTATTAAAATTGTAGCGAAAAATTACGCGTTTTTTTCTAAGTTTGAAATTAACTTACTATACGAATAATATTCATTTGGATCATTAGTGGAAAAATTTATACATCACTGCAGTGCTTATATTGATCATTGCACTCGTTTAAATATGCTATTAAATAAAATTATTTCTGCATTTTTTGGGCATTTTTAAAGTAAAATCAAACAAACATATTAAAAAGCAAATGAAATTTATAACTACATTTAGGCAAAATAAAATGTCCAGACTTTCTCATAATTTAACCGATGCATTCAGGATTACCATGTAATCTCAGCTGAGTATTAAAAACAATAAGAAATAATAATGAGAACTAAATTTAATAAATACTGTAAGTATCAACTACAAGACTGTTAGAAAATCGCAAAAGGTTGATTTATAATTAATGATTTATAAAAATTAACTATTTATTTACAAATTCTTTAAGATAAGATAGTAGATTGGCAGACACTTTTCTATTTTATTGCATTTTCGGCAATTGCTGTTTGATTCTTTAATGTGGAAAACTTATATTTTTAGTATTCTTAGTCAACTACCTTTTTTATTTTATTTTTGAGCAGAAGTAATTTGAAATACCCGTTATTAATTATTCTTTAATATGTTTGTAAGGACAAATTATCTTACTTTTACTACAATTTCCGTTCAATTTTTTTCACTACTGTTTTGTTTCAGTGCTTTTTTAAACAATATGATATTAAAAAAATTTCAATTGTATAATATTCCAAATCAGAATCGTACTCATTCATTGATAATGTGTTTGCACTGCGATGAAAATTTATGAATATTATTGACACACCTTGAGTGTGAACATCTTGCACTATGCCGCAAGAAGGGCATATTCTTCACACTTGAAAAGCTTCTGAAAATTTTTAAGAGAATAAGTGTTTTTTCACTTTTTATAAAAACTGAATCTGATAACATTTTAAAAAAGCCCCAAACTTGAGCTGCTAAACAATATCATGGGTATCGAGTTGCGATAAAAATTTATGAATATTATTCACACACCTTGAGTGTGAACATCTTGCACTATGCCGCAAGAAGTGCATATTCTTCACACTTGAAAAGTTTCTGAAATTTTTTTAAGAGAATAAGTGTTTGTTCACTTTTTATAAAAACAGAATCTGATAACATTTTAAAAAGCCCCAAACTTTAGCTGCTAAACAATATCATGGGTATCGAGTTGCGATAAAAATTTATGAATATTATTCACACACCTTGAGTGTGAACATCTTGCACTATGCTGCAAGAAGGGCATATTCTTCACACTTGAAAAGTTTCTGAAAAATTTTTAAGAGAATAAGTGTTTGTTCACTTTTTATAAAAACAGAATCTGATAACATTTTAAAAAGCCCCAAACTTTAGCTGCTAAACAATATCATGGGTATCGAGTTGCGATAAAAATTTATGAATATTATTCACACACCTTGAGTGTGAACATCTTGCACTATGCCGCAAGAAGTGCATATTCTTCACACTTGAAAAGCTTCTGAAAATTTTTAAGAGAATGAGTGTTTTTTCACTTTTTATAAAAACGGAATCTGATAACATTTTAAAAAAGCCCCAAACTTGAGCTGCTAAACAATATCGTGGATATCGAGTTGCCTAATTCATGGATTCGCTTAATGATTTCTTAATATTAAGATATTTAACAAATTCGTATCTTAAACATATCCAAAGTAATTATTTTAATTTAAAAGTGGTAAATAATGTAAGTAATTTAAATAATAAATTTATTATACGGTCCTTTTATACGGTGGGATCGAGGAAGTAGTGTTGTAGTCGCTGTAAATAGCTCACGAAAATATGTAAATAAGTAGTTTGTCTGAATATTCCTGCTGTCTGATTTGATGGATGATGGATTTGGCTATAAAGAAGTATGTTTCTGAAATTCAAAAGCAAGATAGGGAAAATGAATTTAAAAAAGGGAATATTATGTTTATTTAAATAGCATTACTAAGATAAGAATATTTAAAAATAGGAACAGGTAATAACACAATTTAGTTTTCATACATAGAGCAAAAGTTACATAAATATAAAATTAATTTGTTGGCTTAAATAATAAAATTTCCTTTTCAAATTGAATTTGAATTTGAAGGTAAATTTTTAAAATGAAATAGCTACAAAAACTTTTGTATTTCTTCTTTTGATTTCATAGCATTTTCGTTTTCTATATTTCCTGTGTATCCAATTTTTAATACACAATTATCTAAACTGTTATGATTTTGTATCAGTATTTCTTGAAAAATAAAAAGAGACAAAGTTTTCTCCATTTTTTCTAGCTCTCTGTTCATATGGTTGCATTCACGGAAAATGCACTAAACCCAAGACTTGTATCTGCAATGAAGGTTGGCATGGACCCAATTGCACTGCTGGTGAGATTTTTATCATCCTTGTTGAACTTTATGTGATCGATTCGTATATTTTTAAACATCAGAATCTTATACGGGAATTCTTTGAAACGCTTGTGGTTTTTTTTTTTAATTCTTGTTTTCTAATGATGCATATTTGTTTTTTAAAAAATAATTAGTTTTTGATAAAAACATCAATTGTACTTAACTGTGTACTTAATTTAAAATTTACGGATAAATCAGATATCGTAATGTGAAAAAGGAGACAAATAAAATATTAAATATTTTAATTAATTTAGAAAGGATTTCGTAATTAATTCATTTCTTTTTCAAATTTGAAATTAATTTTTTTCTTTAAACTATTTCAGAAAATAACGCTTTGCCTTTGTACTTACAATGCATCTCATTTGAAGCATAAAAATAAAAATATTACAATCATTGCAGAATTTTAACTCGATGCTTTGATGAAATTGAACGATTTAAATTTGTTTGAAACTAAAAATAGGAAATATATATATATGGAATTGTATTTCCATTGCGTGCGTCTGTGTATCTGTATGTTATTTCAATATTTTAGTGAGATACAGGACTGTAATTTGGTTGATGATCCTTAGATTCTTGGCCTCCCATTCTTTCAAAATTATGACAAATTGTTCAAAAATTTATATTTAAATTTCTTAGATAATGCGTGAAACTAAGAATAGAATGAGTTAGGAACGACGACTTATATAATATACATTCTTAGAAAAATAATACATGTCTTAAAAAAATAATACTTAGAAATTTATTAGTATGAAGGGAAATATTTAATAATATAAATTTCATGCTGTTAATTATTAGTACTGTTTTAATTATTTAATTTATAAAACGTCAAGTTGTATTTCATATAAAAGAAAAATATGTCATTTATTTATTCATTTTTAATTATTGATTTCCTTCGCATTAATATCTAATTTATTATAAATTATATATATTGAAAATAGTATTTAATGCAAGTTCTTTTGAATATAATTTAAATTTAGAACAAAACATTTATAAATCATATAAAACAATTTAAATCAGATCAAAAGCTATCATACTTAGCTATCATTCTATCTGCTTTGTAAAAAAAATATGAGAAATTCTATTAAAAGGTTTCTATTTATATTATTATCCACAATGATTGTTAGAAAATGTCAAACTACAAATAAAATTTATCCCAACTGATAACATTTATTTGAATACACATAAAAAATCAACTATAACCAAACTTTCTAATTTTCGTTATGTATAAAAATAAGAGAAAAACGAAAGGGGAACGATTCAAATGTTTGACTTTGTTGCTAATTTTCATTTGTGCATTTGCTATTCTTTTCAGAATAAAAGAATACATTTCGTAGGGCATGATATTTTTTCTGGATTTAGTTATAGTATTGGGTAAAAATGCTTCAAATTTTGTACTCTGAAATTTATGCAAATATTTCTAACTTGCCAACACTAAATAAAGTTTAGTATTGATATCTGATACGAGAGATACTCTATTTTAAAAATCTGTATTTTATTAAACATTGAAAATAAGCTTATAAAATAAATAATTTAGAGAGGAGTTTACATTCAGGAATAAATTTTTAATAATACGAGCTGTAAGTAAGCAGCTAAAACCAATGAAGAAAAAATTTCGAATAAAAAAATGCTTTATTTTTTAAAACAAAATAATACCACTTGTATTTAGGAATTTGATGATTTATGAAAATAATACAATGAAATAATGACCATAAAAAGGTAGTGGATCGAAGGACGAGTAATGAACAAAAAGTCTTACAATTCTTATCTCAATGAGAGATAACTTCTTGTAAAAGGCAATTATCAACGAAAAAAATATGCTTGATCTCATGAAATCCCAGACAAGGAAAAGACTACGCTTCAAATCAGACTATATTTTAAATTACGCTTATACATACTATCATTATATTGATTTTATTTAAATAATATTGTGATTGCTTCTAAATGTGTGCAATAAAACCGGACAAAATTATTTTAAATATATATTACAATCATTGTTTTAACAGATGGGTTATGGATAAAATGAATAAGAATTTCGATAATATTTTCGGTATTAGATTTTTTTTATATAACAGTAAACTAAATACCCAATGCTGAACCACTATCCGAATTATTAAACTGGTTATTTTAAATAATAGGAGAAATTATATGAAAAGAATTTCCATCTATGTGAAGGATTTCTGATAAAATCGCAATAAAATGATAGTTTTACCTTTAATTTTTAATTGTTCAGATTTGTGAATATGTGAATTTGTAATTATTCAGATTAAACATTTTATTAAAAAATACCTAGCATATTGTTTTAAAAATATAATGCATGCATATTCTTTCAATGCAAATGCCAATTAAGAATCTTCTTTAAAAATTCTAAATTCTTATTTCAGTTCTTATAAATATGCATGAAATTAATATTATGAAAAGAGGTTTCAACTATTTTTTTTATAAAGAAAAATCTGAAATGATGATATTTTACTTTTAATTTTTAAACCAAAAATTTCATTACGAATTACTGAATGTTTCAACAAATAATCCAAGCATTAAGGAAAATGAATTAAAATTTATCATCCCAAAGCGTATTCTTAATGCAGAATAAGTATTTCGTAAAGACTTATTTTGTTTACAAAAGTAAACATATATAAAAATATAATGAAGCGAAACTTTAGAATCAATACAGAAACAAATAAACAATTTGTTTTCGAACGCTGTCTGAATTTTTCAAGCAGCATATGTAAACACGCATAAAAGTAATAACTCGAAAGAAGTTTTCGAGCCATCTAATATTAATTTGAATAATAAAATCTGAACTAGAGAGGTTCTGTGACGAAATTTTCCTCTGCGAATTACAAAAGCTTTCTGCAGTATTTTAACACACAAGTCAGAATCCGAAGAAATTGATAGAAGGTTTCTGTTGTCAAAGTATTTTATTTATTCAGTTGAAATTTAATTCACTAAATAAAAAATGCAATTTTATCTGTATGCATTGGAATACAATTCTGGTTTCTATTGAATTGTGCAAGAAAAGGACGTGCAAAAAAAAAAAAAAAAATACCTCAAGGGAAATACTTTAATGCAAATGTTCGGGATGATTCCTTCTTTTAAAACCGACTCCGTGTGTTGAAATTCCTTGTGTTAGCTTTTGTGCTGCCCTCCAACATGAGAATGCTTTGCATGTTTCGGTTCGGCTTTATTTTGTTTAGCTCTCTCAATGCGAACGAAGTAAGATTACTTTTTGTCAAAAGGAACAGCTTAATAAACTGGTGGCGAAATGCAAATTGATAACCGCGTTTCTGCATTAACTTTGATCCATGGAAAGAAGAAGTTTTACAGATGCGGAAATTCTTTCGTGGAATGAAATCCTATTCTCGGAAATTCAAATTTTTTTTATCGAAGAGATTTTTTTTTTATAAACAGTTTTGAGCACTTTGAGATTTTATAAAATTACAAATTTTTTGAAATATAGGAAATGAGATACTTTACAAATGGATTTGACTTCATTAAAATAAAATATTGATGAATTACTACTGTTTTCAATTTACAAAAAAAAAAGTAACTTCACAACATCATTTTACTTCAGGAAACATTCTTTTTGGCTGTAACTTGAAAGTCACTTTATTCTCTATCTATAAACAAACAGAAAAAATTACTTAATTAATTTGTTTTCTATTTCAATGCTCGTTTTAAATTATGATTTAAACGAAATATTCAGCTAATTTACCTTAAAAATATAACTAAATTCAATATAAATGAAAGTTTAATAAAAAGAACCGAAAAAAGCAAAAGTCATTATTTTTTCATTTTTTTTTTCTATATGAAACAATTGCAAAAACTGATTTACATTTTTAAACACTATACTATGCATCGAATATGAATTACGATTTTTTTAATATGTGAAGAACTTCTGAAAAAAACTTGAAACTACAAGCAACAACTACAAAAAAAGAATACATATCGAAAGAACTCTTTAAAAAAAACACTTGTTTACTCAAATTTATTTTCATTGATATGCTTCTGACAAAAAACCCCGGAAAATTCATTACCTTACTTTATTTCTATAATTTATTTTTATTCTAATTTATATCTTCTGATTATTTTCCATAACATTTTTTTTATTTTGTTTTGTTATTCGTGGATAGAAATGCCCAGTTGCTTATTTATGTAGACTAGGAAATTTTGTTGCTGATTTTTAATATTTTTTAATGATTAATAGAAATTTTTATGAGAAATTTTAATAATATACCATATAAAAATTTTAGGCGACATAAATTTACTTTTATTTAAGATATTTTTCGATCTCTGTATTTAATATATATCATTTTTTAGATTAAAATTAATATTTCTTTGAGTAAATGAAATGATTCTGAGTTGCTATTGTGATGTTTATTTTTGGTACAATTTGCAAATGCTTTCTGAACTACCTTAATAGATCTATTTTAGAATTTTGAAGAGAAGAAAGCAATTTTTCGTCAATTCTTTCATCAATTTGATCAGCAATATTGATTTCAGCCTTTTAAATCAAAACTCTTTTTTAAATGCATATAAATGTTTAAAAATTTGTTAAATATTATGAATAGTAATCATATTGGTCTACATCTCCTTGATTCAGAATAAATAATTTCCTTTCAATAAAGGGAATAAAATTGCTACATTAAATACAATTTTAGACTTTCTGCCTAGTATTTAAAAGTTGAAAATTTCAAATTTCATGAGAAGGTTAAAATTATTAAGAATGTTTTACGAAAAACATTTTGGAACCGAAAAAATGATCTAAAGTGTTTTTTTTTAAATTCTATTTGATGAAAAAGTATTTTAAAAACAAATTCTTAACTAATTTAAAACCTTTTAAAATTGCATATACTGAACAATTTTATACATCTCCTTCTAACATGTTTGAAGGAAACGGAAACGGCAAAGATAATATTTTACAGTGTACACAGCGATGACACTATAGTAAATCCTCTTCGTAGAGATTTTGATAGATGATAGAGAATTTTTGTAAATACAAAATTTCTAAGAATTTTAATTTATTTTGCTAAATTCTACTTGTACGATGGGTTTTTTTTAATTTTTTTTTTATTATTAGCAATTGCTGTCATGGAAGCGAAGTGTCATCCGAAAATTACCGTAGAAAAATAAATAAAAGCAATTTTGCTCAGTTTAATTCCACAATTTAAATGTGTAGTAACTAATAATATTTTATAAATTATATATTATTATATAGAATAATAATATATATTTTTCAAGCAAATAAAATATGTAGTAACTAATAGGCTCTTGAATCCCACTTTTTATTAATTTTGCTCGATAAATTTATATCTGAACAAAATTTTTTTCTGTATACTTTTATTTAAACATGCAAAAATTATTGAAATTTTACAAATTTTATAAAATAAATATTTATTGAAATTTTGCATAGAGAGCAAGAGAAATTCTGGATTCAGGGAGGATATTGCGGATCAAGAATATTTTGAAACCAATAAATCAAACTCAAGAATGTATTTTCTCTTTTGATATTTGTTGTAAAAAAACTATTCGTTATTATCTAAAAATAAATTCTTAAAATTCTGAAAGCTTTGTTGTTGTAAAAATCAAAGAAGCCATTTCAGAAGATTCACTGAATTGTTTTTATTTCCAGAATGTGATGATGGATGGTTTGGTGAAGGATGCAAGATGTACTGCACTTGCCAGAACGGAGCCACCTGCGATAAGAGAAATGGATTTTGTCACTGCCCTCTAGGTTCGCATGTCATTGCTTAACATGAGTATCTTATTTACTCTCATATTGTTAAAACAATTTATTATGTAGGAAATAATAGAGTAGGAAATAACAGGTCAAAGGCCAACAAAATAAAATATTTCAATATTCTTTAAAAGCATAAATTTGTGTAAAGAGCCCAGAAAAACTCAACCCTACCTCATTAAATCAGTGCAAGGTCAAAATCCATAAAAGAACAAATATTGATATTCCACCTGTAACATTTGTTTCTGTAACATAATTAATGGCTTAAATCAGCAAAGTAGAAAGTAAAAGATCATAATCTAATATACAATAAATCAATTACATTAACAAAATCAATTTAAATCTAAGTTCCTAATCTATCTAATCTGGCAAATAAATATACAATTATTCATCAAAATTAGTGAAATAATTAATTAGTTCACTAGTGAACTAGTGAAATAAAAAATTAGTGAATAATAGATGTGAAATAAAAGATTTATAAACTAAAAAATTGACTATTTTAATTAATTTAACTACTATTTAGTCAAATTATTAATATTTTAATCACAGTATTCATTTGTGTAATAAATTAATTCCATTTTTTTAAAATTAAATATAATTTATTTATTTTTGCTAAAAAATACATAAATATGTTTCTTTTTTGTATTTTGCATTTTTTTGCATATAATGAACTCAAGTTTATATTTAAATATGAATTTTTTTAACATTCATAAATTAAGTGAGAGATTAAATCAAAGTAATATAAAAAAGATGCAAGTAAAAAATTTGCAAAATTTTGAAATTCGCATTCTTGGCAGTCATGATTGAGATAATATTTATTTTGAAAGCAAATAAGAAATATCGTATACTAAATTGCTAATTAGTTGCTTTATTACAATAAATGATACGAGAGTCTATGATAGTTTTGCGTTTGAGAGAATTATGAAAGTGTGTTTTGACTTTGAATGTTATCTCAGGAGGATAATCATTAATTTGTATGTATTTGCTTTTTTTAAACTAGATTTTTTTTTTCAGGTTTTGCAGGCGTATTTTGCGAATCTATTTGTCCTAAGGAATCATATGGAAGGAATTGTGTAAATGAATGTCATTGTAAAAATGGAGGTGTGTGCAACTTCATAGATGGTACATGTGATTGCCCTCCTGGATACATAGGGAGATACTGCGAAAATCAATGCCAGGTATATGATTTCTTAAAAAGCACACGATTTCTTTAGAGCATTTTAACAATTTCGTAGCAGTAGGTGGTTGCCATCTAGAAAACCATTACTGCAATCAGTAAAAATTAAATTTGGCAGCATGTGATAGGCCGTCAGTATCTATCTAATTAGTGATGAATGGTAAATCTTTACATGTTACATGTATATGGAACGAAAATTATTTCAAATATACAACTTTTATTTTAAATATTTAGTCTTGCTACACTAAATATAGATTAAACAGAATTCTATACAAATGTGCCAATTATTTTCAAATATATTTCGAGATCATATTCTGAAATATTTTACCAACATATAGCCCAGCGGCTTTTAAAGAGAAATGGATGTTGCTTAGGAATAACTTTAAATCATGGTTTATTTTCATAAAGATCTCATTATAAATGATATAACCAACATCTTGTTGTACTCATTCCTATTTCAGAGGGTAGAGAAAATTTTATTTTAACAATTTGGATATAACGCAAGCACCGGGAAATTTCAGAAAGAAATAATTATGTCTGAAATTTTAATGCTTTAATCATTTCAGTTCGGGTTTATTATGACTATATCAAGTTTTATTTTTTTATTTACTAGATGCTAAAAAGGGATGTGATAAGGGTTGTTGCTTCAGTTTTTTTCCCCTTTTTTCCTAAGAGAAAAAAAATCTCAAATTTCTTTCCTTTTTAAACGACAAACAATCAATCTCAATTCATTGTGAGTATAAAAGTAACGATCAATAGTTAGTTTAAATTTAATCAAGAAAAGGGAAGTGTAAAATATAAAGTTGCGGTATATAGAATTTCACTAAGTATTATTATTATTATATGATAGTATCCTTTGCTGACCAACTAGTTCATTGGGAATATTGACCATCTTTGATTTCAGCTAAATCTCTTTGATACAACTTCATTTCTATGATATCGTGATACTGACAGAAATTCAAGTGGCTTTATTTTAATTATCTTACATATGCACCACTCAGTGTGTATATGAAGTTTTCTAATGCTGGACGCATGATGTGATGCAATGCAAAATACTATTAAAAATATAAATGTGTGGATCAAAGTTTTTATAAATTAATTGTACATAAAATGTTTTGTAATCTATCACAAACATTGCAATTTCATATTTTTATCTATTTCGTAAACTATACAGTATAAATCAAAATCCTTCTTCGTTATTTCTAACAATGGAAGAAAATTACACGATCAGATAGTTGATGAAACAATAAAAACGGTGAGAGTTGCAAGGCAATAATATAATCTATCGTTGGAAATTAGGCAAAATATATATTTGAAAAATTTTCAAAATTCAGAAAAAAATATGTCCAACACTTAATTAACTATCATCAAAAAGCATATTTTTTTTAATTATGAAGCGATATAAAATTTATTTTTGTGCATCAGTATTTTCGGAAGTTATCAAGAAAGACACCAAATACAGTTTAATTTTTAAGTAATTAAAACTTTTAAAAAATCACTTCGAGGTGCATATTCTTTTTTCCCAAGGTACATTGGTTTAAAAGTAGCAAATTTGGTAGTTGTAGGTCTAAAGTTCTGGCTTGCAGAGCCCCAATACATATATATTCCTCTTTATTATTAGTAAAGATTAAGTAAGCATTATAAAACATTTCCTGGGATCACTATCTAAGTTTATGCTACTTCTTAATGAAGAACAAAAACAACTTAAAGATATCCTTTTAGTTCATACGGTTGATCTTGCTGAGATATTTTCATGTAAATATTTTCCTTCTAAAAAATTAGCGATCAATATATGTGTTAGAATACGTGGTAAAATTAGTCTCAGAATTCCTGTTTTGATTCGAAATCGTTTCTTAACCATAATATTTCTTTTAAAAACTAATTTTCTAATGTCGCATTTAATTTCTTAGAAAGAATTATTTTATTTTCAATCATTAAGTAGCAAAATACCACTCTGGAGAATTTTTTTCCTTGAATTCAAAGTTTCTTGGAAAAAAGCCAATTCTCACAAATATAGATATTTATTTCACCTTCATATTATCACAGAAAAAAATTTGAAGATTCTTTTAACGCGAAAAAACAACGCATTGCTTTCTGTCTTTTCAAATCATCGAAGATACAGGGAATGGCTTTCTATCTTTTCAAATCCTTGAAAACAATGGGACTTGTTTACTGTCTCTTCAAATCATCGAAAATACAGGAAAATTATTTTGCCTTTTCTAATCATCGAAGTAACAAAGAATCGCTGTTTGTTTTATTAAACCATAGAAAATACAGAATTTTGTTTTCTGCCTTTTGAAGTCATTGAAAATGCAAGGAATTGCTTTCTGTCTTTTCAAATAATAGGAAAAGCAATGATGACTATCAGATTCAAAACTAAGATAAATTTTTTTCTTAGGATGGAACTTATGGAGAAAAATGTCTGAAGAACTGTTCGTGTAATGATTTAGCAACTATCTTCTGCAGACATAATGATGGAAAATGTATGTGTGTCCCTGGTTGGAAAGGTAGGACAATCCTCAGCTTCAGGTATTTCTTCTATAGAATAAATTTGAAACTGTATGCTGGGTAAAAATAAAGGTTTTCCATGAAATCAGACGATTAAAAACAGATGTAAACTTTAGTAGTAAAAATGAAACATATTTAAAAATGAATGCATAAATGAAAAATAATGATATTTTATAAACATGAGTATTCAACTCTATTTTGTATTAATAAGCTTCAAGCTTTCTAAGTGAATTATTTCTATGTGACAAAAATCAAAATGTCCCTGTTATTATTTATAATCCTTGCACATGCGATTAACAGGAACATTTTTATGTTCACTATTCAACTAATGAAAACGAAATAAGCTCATGTTCGTTAAATGAAACGTTCAGCTTTCAGCTGAAAGTGTTTTTAATAAAGCATGCAAATAATTTAAATACACAAAATATAGCATAATATATATGTAGGCTATATAAAATTATCAGAATATATTGTAAAATAGTACATTTTAAAATCAATAAATTGCATTGATATTGCCCTTAGTATCTTCTAAATCATTGTTGAGGATATACTAGAAGTGATTATGGATCATTTTATATGAAACACTACTTATCAGCTAATTATATTAAGTTGTTTTTTTTATGTATGAGCATTTTCAGTTAATTTTTAAATTTTATCTATATTTTTATCACACATAACTAATTTCTTAAACTGAGACCAGTGTCAGTTAGTCATAGATTTGGAACTTTAGATCTATTTAATCATTCGATGAAAATAAAATCATTTATTTATGTCAAAATGTGTGAAAATCACTCCTTTTTTATATTTAGATAATAAGAAATTTCTGCATAAAGCAAATGTTAAAAAAAACTGATTTTTTTATTTCACAAATTCCAAAAATGTAATTTACTGACTTCAATTGATATAATCAGAATAAAATAATTAAGAACTTTTTTAAAATTAAAAAATGTTGTTCATTTATTATAGAGGAGACTGCGTGAAATGATCACTCACAAAATGGTATTATATAAGTTAAGACTGTTTTTCAAGGTTTTTTTATGTTGATATTTTGGAAAAGAACCATTTATATCAGCTATATACTAAGAAGAAAAGAAAAGTTGTTTTCTGTCCACTTAACAACTCTTTTCTCTTATACTAGTAATTTGTCGATTAAAAAAACATTATTCAACAGAAATATCTATTTATGTTATAATACTACTGCGTAGTGCTTTTGGAAATTGTGTCTGAATGCTTTTTTCATCTTAAGGCGATTCAACAAATTGTATTATACACTCAGACATCAGCGTCAATCAATCCTATATCATTTCTGTAAATCAATTAACTTCAATCATTAGTAGCACATAATTATGTTGCTATGCTGAATGAAAGATTCAACAAGAAGTATTAATTAGGTACCATTTTTCAGGTGATACATGTTCCAATAAATGTGATTTAAATACTTGGGGAGTTCATTGCTCCAAGAAATGCAAATGTCCTCCCAATTCTATCTGTGATCACGTCACTGGAAACTGTTCTTGCCAACCTGGATGGTACGGACTAAAGTGTGAAAAAAGTAAGTAAATAAATATTAAATCATGATACATAGTTAATTTTATTAATACATTAAATATTTATTGAGGAAAACACACTAATTTTTTGGGCCCTTTGTTTGCAATTAATGTATCGAAAGAAATGTAGCTATTTGTGCATGTTGATGTAAATCTGAATTAATAATAAAAATTGAAATATATCATTTATTATTTCAGAAATAAAATACAACACGATAGAAATAATTCCTGATATACAGTATGATCTTTCATGGTGAAGATTTTTAAAAAATGCAGTGTTATTCTTTGTGCAATTAGAAAGACATATTTACAGATATTTTTAATGAATGGCAAATCAATGATTCCTTATCTTGAAGATAATTTGGTGATCATTTGGCGATGTGACGACGAATTTGCTGCAGTTCAAATTTTAGTTATATAAAATTCCTACGATTTAGTCACACTGCACTGAATACTAGAAACTTTTATTAAATTTTCGCCAAGTTTTGTTCAAATCTTAAATTCTATAAAATCTGTATTTCTTTTCTTTTGATTTTGTGACTGATTTTAACATCAGTCTGTTATTTTATGAGATTCACCAAGTTCTTAAATCATTGGA
This sequence comes from Argiope bruennichi, assembly GCF_947563725.1. Taxonomy (NCBI): domain Eukaryota; kingdom Metazoa; phylum Arthropoda; class Arachnida; order Araneae; family Araneidae; genus Argiope; species Argiope bruennichi. The sequence goes on along the minus strand of NC_079152.1, from coordinate 60,904,643 downwards.
AGATGTAGTCTCTTAAAGAAATTGAACTATTCATTGAGTCAGATGAAGAAAATGTTTAGAGACGGTTTATAACTAAATCTTTCCAGAAAATAAATAATAGAGACGATTTATAACTAATCTTTAAATCTTTAAAGAAAAAAAAAATAATGGAGATGTTTGCGAATTGATTTAGTTTGCTGATAACTTATTTCCAATCCTTCATGAATCCTTTTATTAAAGTTATTTTTCTAGAAACCCTGCAAAAAAGAAACATTCTTATATCAAATCATATGGCAAATAATTTTGAGAGAGCTCACACAACTCTATTTTAATTTAAAATAAAATGAAATATCTCTGTTGAAGAAGTATTGAGTGAAGCATATAAATTCATTTCGTGGGGAACGAACCATTATCTTTTAACTATGATTTATTCTGATGTGCCTTTGAAAGGGTGTTTATTACTTTATAAAAATCCGATTCTACAAAAGTGATATTTTAAATTTTATTTATGGTTGTACGGCTTTTATTCTTTTTAGAATGTCCAGAAGGATATTTTGGAAAAGATTGCAGAATGAAGTGTCCTGATTGCATGTACCTTCCGGGGACTTGCCATTACATCACTGGACAGTGCAGCTGCCCTGCAGGCTCTAGAGGCTCAAATTGCGATTTAGGTAACGATTTGATTTATGAATTGGGAGATCATCTAAAAGATTCGCAGAAAGTTGGGTAGTTTCGTCTTTATTACAATACCAAATTGTAAAGTACAGTGTACAATTAAAATACACTCAATTAATATCTACAGAACAAATACAAACTGCAATTGCTTATTGAATTTGCTTCTTACTGTCAGCTGATAGCAAAAAATTTGTTGAAATGACAAATATTTCCTGGAAGTAGCTACAAACTCGTCAGGCTAATTGGTGAGAATGAGAATCCAAATCGTTAAATGTATCCTAAAATGACCAAACGTCAAGTAGAAAGCTTGCTGCAGTTTTGGGAATAAAATGATGTTGATATATTAAACTTTATCATTAATTATATAATTTCTGTTATTTATTTCATTGAGTTCCCTTATACATCTAATTTAAAAATTGAATCAACCCATAATATTATGAGGCTTGAAACAAGTAAAATAAATTATGTGTTTGTGTGTGTGTGTGTTATAAAGATAGTGAGAAACTACGTATTTCTTTCTATGTTTAATTTCTAATGAAGAATACGTAGCCTTCATAAATATCTGAGAATAACCAACAATCGGAAAGCAGCAAATTCAGGTATCATTGTAGCTACTGTTTTTATTTTAAAATTTAAAATCTTGCATGAGATTAATTAGGCTTGCTTTGGAGAATTTCAAAATCAAATTTGTGTGTGAAGTAAACGCAAAGACATTGACCAGACTTTTTACAAAAGCGTATATTTCAAAAATTGTAAAATTGTAAAAACAATTATATATTTCTCAATTACTAGAGAATGTTGTCATTTCTCCCTAATCAAGTGAAAAGTATCAAGAAATTGAGCAGTTACAACCACTCTCATCCTATTCTAATACATACTTTTCATATATGCATAGCTCGTGAATACAAACATTCAAAACCTTTCATTGCTGAGAAGAGATGTCAAATTCCCTTCAAGTTGAAAGAGATTATATATTATGAATTTCTTGAGCAACATGAAGTTTTTGTTAAATACCAATATTTAAATGTCTATGCGATTTGCTAATATGGAAAAGGTCTGATCTTTGAAAAACCATGCCTAGAGGTACTTCTTAGGGATATGGAATCGAATCTAAGTTCCTACCTCTGAAAAAATATCGATCCTTCTGTTTGTTCTATTTGCATTCATGTTTTCATAATAAAATAAATTCCAGAATTATATAGAAATAGTGAATATTTTGTTAAGAGTTTTGGTTTGGATATCTTGAAGATGTCTGTTGTGAATATATCAGTGCATCGTTTTTGTAAAAAGCGAAAAGTTAATTAAATATGAAAATAAAATAAATATACAACTTTAAGATAGAATGTTAATATTTTAATGTATGCTTAAACTTAACATTAATTTTAAACAAATATTTTCTCTTGTCTGGATGTTTTCTGAAACTAACAAAATTTATTCTTTTAAAGAATTTTGCATCTTCTTTGAAGTTTCTTCTCTTAATATGATAATATCTTAGCACTATATCAAATCATAAATTCAGTTTCAACATTATTTTTTTTTCGTTTCAAAATGAAATATACTATTCATGAGACGATAAATATCAGAATTTTAGTTTGCGTTCTAACTTTAATTTAAAGTTTTTTTTAAAATGAAACGCAAATATTTACGCTTGATCAGTGCAGACGTATTTATTAGAAAGGAAATATGAAAAAAATAAATTCATTTAATATTTATACCTTTATGTGCAAGTTTTATGATATTTCTACACGCATTTCTAAGGTAGCTTATCTGTGGGTTTTTTCCCAATGAAATGTATATGATAAGGTTTGTAAAAATGGCTAGGAAAAATCATATGACAATCAATGTCTGATAGCTTTTTGGAATTGCTATGAGCAAATTTATCAAGACGTAGTTTCTAAGTTGAAATTATTAAGAAAATAAAATATTGTGAGGAAATGGTTAATTTTTAACTAGCAATTCTGTAAAATTATGCCTTTCACTTTTAATAAAATAAATTATGTATGAAGTAAAATATTAGGTAAAATCTGATAAATACATCTTACTCAATGAAAAATGCTAGAAATCTTTATAAATGATAAAAAAAAATACTATGAGAATGTATCAAATTAAATAATAGTATAGAAAATTGCATCTCTATACCTCAGTTAAGAAAATATTTAGAAAAGTTTTAGTATTTTAAAATAAAACAGCATATATATTTTTAAAATAACGATTTTTTATCAATATATATTTATTATTAATTGCAAAATGTAAAAATTCTAGATTTAGGTCTTAGAAAGTTTTGTTTCTAACCGAATGATTAATATGCTGTCAAACTCAATAAATATATAGCTAATATGTAACTTCAATGATGTCATTTTAACTTCACGTCATAATTACTCCAGAAATTCAACCTCGAGCTCTTTTTACGATATATATGTGGTAAAGTTTAATGTCTTCTGAGATAGAGTGGCAAAAATTTCAAAAAAAAAAAAAAGATTTTATGCAATAAGTTAAGTTATTACACAAACAAATAGAAATTTAATCAAATATATCTTTAATATTTTCTCGTTAGCTGCAGGCAATACCGTATGAATGGAATACGGTATTATATATTTGGTATACAGTATGGTATATCTGCACCAAATCTGGAAATAACAAAAATTCAAGAACAAAAAAAAGTGAAACGCTTAAAATAAATTATATTTAAACATAATATTAACACAATTCAATCGTCATTCAATAATTAGTTGATCATAAATATAATGCATATTAATTGATACAATTTGTAAAATGTATATGAATATAGAATATCCTAACAATTGTTATAAAACTAAAGCGATCAGTTCATTAATATATATATATATATATATATATATATATAGTAAAAAAATCGGAAAGTATAAAAAAGAAAGAAACGGACAATTTTCCATTTAGGTGGTCTTCATTTTTATTCCGCATTTTTAAATTTTTAGCTTGTGTTGTGGTCTTAATTTTGCATTTGTCATTCATTTTCTAATATTCTGTACTAAATACCAGAAATATTTGACATGCTTCAGACCACTGAGATTTCTCTTCGGCGTTTCTTTTAAAAACATTATTTCAAAACTTCTTTTCTTTAGAATTGAATAAGTTTTGAAATAACGAAATTTGAGAATCAGAAACATTAACATAAAATATAAGCAAAACCCTAAAATTTTAATTAGTATATATTGCAAATAGCTATTTACACCTTTATTGAAAGCTTAAAAATTATATAATAGACTAAATGGAGGTGAAATCCTGCTTTATTTCAGCCAGTCTACATTTTGTTTGTCTATGAATTAAATTTGCTTTTTATTCGATCATGACATAACTTTTTGTCCAACTTTTTTTATATTTGATATAATTGTATTTTCAAGTGGGAAAAAATTATAGCATATGTACGAATTTATATTTCTAACATTTCCTTCCAATGGCTATATTAATTGTTTCAGTATCTACTGAGTAAATATTGAATTTGAACCAGTGTTGTATTTGAATCGTTTTGGTTGCAATGAGACATTTAGTTGAATTTTGTTAAGACTGTCAAAGACAAAGACCTGTGTAAATAATTTGAATGTAAAAAAAATTAAATTTTAAAGATTACAATAAAGAGCAAATCTTAATTCTTTTAATGCGTGGTCTATTGGTTGCAGAACTATTAGTATTCAATAATTGGTTTTGCTGGAAATAATTAAATTCTGGCATTCAAGATGAATATTTGGAATTTAAATTTTTATACAATTAGATTTCCCTTATTATGAAATGGGAAATGCATAAAAATGCCTGAAATACATGGTATTAAGGGTTCAAGGGCTCATGGTCACTTGTTTTTCTTTCTCTACATTCCTTAAAATAAAGATATTTCAATTTCATTAAACCTTTACATAGAATAAAATGAAGACTTTATTTTTTTATGACATTCCAGAGACAAAAACCAATATCAAAATTTAGAAAATGGCAAATATCCAAAAAGAAGATTCCATCAATAAGATTATTCCAGAATGTTACTTTTCTCCAAAGTTAATTGTCAAACAAAATATAAAATAAATTTTTTGTTCATTTTATGTTACTTTTATGACTCCTAACTCTATAATTGTTATTCCTGTAGCTGAATAACTTTTTATTTCAATAACCATTTCAACTGAAAGCATTTGTTTCTTGGAAAGAAACTTCGTTATCAGTGAATTGGTTGGATTTTACAAGGATAAAATATATATTTAAATAAATGAGACCAAATAATCTGCTTTTCATTTTTTATTTCAATCATTTTGTAATTCATTATTTCAAAGAGTTCCTATTGAACTATGTACTTCCTATTAACTTTATGTATAACCATTTATTTTATATTAAAATAATGCGTATTCTTCAATATTACAGGATTCAAATTTCATTGAAATAATGTTTCAATTAAGCCATTTCATCTATTTTCTTTGCATTTTCCTAGTGCTATTTGAAATTTATTTCAAGATAACACTTCGTATGTTTGTTTTAACATCGGTTAAACTGAATTGACTCGCTTTATGTGAACTGTGAAACCACTGAAATGTCAGTGTTTTAGAATGATTAAAACCTAATCCATAATTCTCATAAGCGCAATGAATTTGTTATATTTGAATTCGGCGGGGCATATTAAACATGCAGATTACTACACCAAGCGGTGAAGGGCGCACTTGCCTCTTATCTATATTAATTTATATCAGCATTTAGTAACTAGCCATGTATTACGGAATATTGCGCATCTGTAGACATAGTCTAATTGGCTATCAGTGCTTTCGGCTAGGATATTACAAGTTATCTGAGCATGTGTTATGGGCAAATTCATTACTCATTTCTAAGGAATATAATTTTACTTGGGAAGAGATTAATTTGTGAACTTAATCAGAAATTCATGATTTCTGTCACGCGATGTGAAGCTTTGATTTGTATTTGCTTTGCCTTTAGTCTGAATGGTTGATGCTAATTTTCTGTTTTATTTGAAAAGGCTTATTGTCATAAATTTTAAACGCACTGTTTTGGAGCATGGAATTTTCATTTGATTAATAAAGGCAGTTTTTGTAGATTGTTAAATATGCACGTGATTTTTAAGATTTGATCCATTTATATTCTTAGGTAATAAATGATACATTTATGAGTTTTTCCAAATTGGACTAATAATCCTCCGAATAACATATTGAAATTTCATAAATCTGTTAGCAAGTAGATACTTTTGTTTTAATTTTTACATACATATTTTTTTGTGGGTAGGGGGCAATGTAAAAAACAATATTATGTTTGAAGCACTGAGCTCTTTTTTCTTACAACATATCCCTTATACATAAACTATTTTTAATAATATCGCAAATTATTTCTTCATTTGTAATTTTTGTTTAAGAAATACAAATAATTAGTTTAATTGTCTAATTATTTTTGTAATTACAGTCTCTTAACAGTATTAAATTCAGCTATATTGATAATTTATAATAAAAATAACAATATTTAATAATAAAAATGTATAATTATAAAAACATTCTGTAGATCTTGAAATATTTAATATATTTTTTCATTGTTTTCATAATTGATTATTATAATTTTTAAATATTCAGATTGACTCTTTTATCCCGATGGTATTTGAAAGAAATGCTATAATCAAATGTATATATATCTGTAATTTAGTCTTTTTCATGACAGTATTCACCAGTACATGAAGAGTGCAGTTCAGACAGCAGGCAGTAAATAAATAGCAAGTGAAAGCAGAAATTAAAATATTTAAATTATAATTTTAATTTATGAAAAAGTAGCTCTTCTTACCCTAAATTATTCTGCAATAAATTTCATTTGTGGATGCAAAAGTACAAAATAAAAAGTTGCTAGTAAATGAATTCAGGATGTAGATTTGATTGACGTCCTTTTTTGTCATGCTGCATTGTGCCTGCTGTGTGTATCTTTAAATAAACAGAATCGCAACTTTAAACTCTCGTTTAATATTAGTGTTAGATTAATCTAGCACTAATATTAAACTAGCATGTTGTACTAGATGCTGTACATAATCATGCTATGATAATAGACATCGAAATTAACATTTTAGATTAGTTTTTTTTAGGATAAGTTTATCAAGTAAAGTTATGCAAGTAATGTATTTGAATATTATTATTTAAATAGCTTCCGTTTTATTGTAGAATGCCCAGAAAACACATATGGTGAAAATTGCATCTATGAATGTTCATGTAGTAATAACAGTTCTTGTGATCCTGAAACTGGCGCTTGCATCTGCTTACCAGGATGGACTGGAGAAAATTGTTCCATTCGTAAGTGTTCCTGGCATTTGTATTTAAATTTCCTTTTATTGAAAAACATATTTCTAAAAGACTAGAATCAAATTAGGAAGTCACGAATTAAATTTTTGTTGTGTATTTAAGAAGCACAAATTAAATAAAATTACTTTCAGATGCACTTACTTTAAAGTAGTTAACTTTAAAATAGCTTAATTGCATTTGGGTTTTATTATGATCATGAGAGCCAACATACCTCTAGAAGTTTACCAATATTCATGTTTTTATACTTCTCCCACATCATTTATCAACAAGTTCTTCATAAATATAATGCATTTCTATCTCAGTGTAATGAGGCTGAAAGATATACCAGGCATTATTTGCTTCGTTTTCCTCCATATGTGTCATCCATAATTAGAGTTACTGCCTTAGTCTAGCATTTTGATTCAAATCATGCAATAAGATTAGAGCCAAGAATATCTATATCACAATTATCATTCTCATCCCATCTTTACATCACTCCTCCCACTCTCACTTTTGGATAGAGTTTCAAGAGATAAAATACATAGGAATTTGCAAACGATATGCACACGTTTTATAATGGTCAATACGATAAAAATATTAAATAGATGTTAAATATTTATTTATTATACATTAAATGTTCTTGATGTTATATAATAGCTTTAAAAAAAAATTTTTTTTTTTGAAAACCATTTAAAGTGGAGTTGGAATTTGTAATAAACGTACTTTGATGCATTTCATTCTTTCTTTAATTAAAGAAAAAAAATCAATCTTATTTCCTTTCCTTTCAACATAAAGTGAAACGGATAAATTATGCTAGTTATAAAATATTATTTTTTCTCGTATTTCAATAATCGAATTAATTCTGAATACAGCAATAAAGCTATTCTAATTTTCTATTACAAATAATATAAGAGGATATATGAATACATCGGTTCGTACTTTATAGACAACACCATTTGTCGTAGAGCTAAGAAATTTGACGCAGTATTATGATGGAACTTGGGAGGATGTACCTCTAAGTGATTTTTTTTAACCTTTAAAAAGAATTTTGAATAAAAAAATTAAGTAAAGTTTTGGCATTTTCTTTGATGACTCATAAAAATGTTATTACAGAAAACTGATTTTTATACCTATCAAAAACTCAATTTTTTAAAAAAATGATTCTAATTTGTTATGTAAAAATTTTCTATATTTTAACAATTATTTTCATTTCTGCACAATTTTTAACAATGAATAATTGCAACGCAATTAAAAACTGTTTGCATTGTTCAATAAATAATTAATTGCGCGTAATTTTTTTCATTTGGTAAATGCGGAGAAAGCAAGATTCTTTTTGTTATTTGTCCTGTTCACCTGTGAAATTACAGAACAACAAAAGACATTGTGCAAATAGAAAAAAAATAGATTACCTGGAGAATTGCAACAAATGTCAACTTTAAACAACAATATATCATTTAAATTGACTGCAATAGGAAAGTTCATGCACAAAATAAATAGAATATGTGTAAGACTATCAAATTAGAATGATTTTGATGGTAATTAAATTTTCAGTTTAAAAAAATATTTAGTTAATCATGAACATCAAATTACTTACCTGAGTTTTTATTTCAAATTATACACAACCAATATCCTGAACTAATCTACTGATGACAAAAGGGACTCGCAGATCAATAAATTAATTCATTTCATCACAACAAAGATTTAACTTTCAAATCGATCTTGAATTTATCAAGTGATTGGGATCAAAATATGCATTTAAGTTTTACATCATTCTTGAAATGATTGATTAGTCCAAAAAGATGTAGATGTTTTGTGTTTTCTTAATAATCATTGCAATCAGAATATAATTGATAAAATTTGTATTATTGCATATATGGGCAAACATTGAATTGTTCCAGATGCAACATTTTTATTTGATTATATTTAATTTTATATATACGTGCTCATAAATTTGATTGAATATTAAGCATGGCACATCATAACAAATTTAATACACATTTTGTGAATGCTGGAATATATTTCTCTGGTTTTAAATAGCACCATCCGTATCTGAAAGACATATATCAAAACTAATACGAACCATACATTATACCTCAAAGAAGATTAAATGGACTATAAATTTATGATTATAATATTTTTCCTTTCTAAACATGGCTAAAGAAAAACAGCATTAAAAGTTTCATAACGATTGTGATGGATGGTACGCACATCTTAATATAAATAATGATATGATTCGCTGAGCCGCGTTCTTGTAAAACTCCTGCCATTAATCTTCCAAAGATGTGTAAGAACGCCTCAAGGCCGGGCCAATATTATCGACTCGGACGAAAATGAACTGCTCTGTATTACCTATTAAACAATAATCTTTTTAGTGCTTTTAACGATAAAAATGTCTTCCTTTTATTCGATTTTTTAAACGTTAGACTATAAATAATCTTCCTATAAGGGAAGAATTTTTAACTATTTTCCGTTACTTATACTTACTAAGTGAAATATATCCGGTAGATAGAATTCAAAGTTCTTTTTGAGAATATTATATGATCAAAATCCATAAGTGATCATAAAAAAACATATTCTTTGAAGGCATTTTCAGAGATATTAGTGAGAAACCTTTTTTTGAGTTATGTTAACATATTTTATTATTTGATAATCAACACTAAGAGAGATTATTATTATTATGTAACAGAATATACTCAGACCCATTTCAACAATAAAGATTAAATAATAAATAAATAAAGACTAAAAAAAACTAAAAGACTAAATAATAAATAAATAAAGACTAAATAATAAAGATAAAGACTAGATAATAAAGATTAAAGCCTAAAAATATTCAAAAATTTAACTATAGGATAGTCAGTATTGAAGGTAGGCATAATTTGACCACAACCTAATAATAATTATATTATAGTTGTGGTAAATTGTTGCAATTATAAAATAAAAATAAATAGCTGTGGTAAAGTTTAAAGACTCTATGGAGTGTGGGATTTCATTGTTCACTAAAATGATCAAAACATCTAAAATGCAACTAATACTTGTATCTTAAAATAGAATGGAATAGAATAATTTTTCATAATTTCCATACAATTTACAAACAGTGTGTTACATACAATGTTAAATCCCTATTCTTTTATTTCACTTGCATTCCTTTTCTTTTATTTAGTTAAAGTATAATGATAATAATTTCTGTAGTTAATAAATAAAAAAAAATATTTATTCGTCATTGAAATAGCATTTGTTATAAAGTTTGTAAACCGAAACATTTTGCATGTTATTTCAAAATAATAATCGGAATTTGACACTCTATATTTAAAAAGCTATAACTATGAGTCTATAAATATCACATTAAAAATTTCAATTCATTCAGAAAATAGGTACGAAGCTATATAGAACTCTTTTGCCTAATGCTGTTTTGAAAAAGAATATATTTTATTACCATACTTATGTGAGCGCATTATAAAAGTTGCAATCGAAATGAACGACTAACTACAAATTATAATGTGCAACCTCCTGATGCTTAGGCTGATTAAAAAAGTAATTACTTTCAAGGAAATCGTAAGAAATCTATTTTCATGCCATTATAATATATATATGATTGATTGATTTTATTTTATTTACAAATTTAAACTTGATTTATTTACAAATTTTTCCTTGAATATATGAATGTCGTGCATATTTTGTTGAACCTAGTTACTCTGAAATTTTTTTCATCTAGAAAAAGAAAAAGGCAATTTTGCTGCTCTCAAATGTATTTTGAACAAATGTTTCTTTTTGTATTTTTACATCATGTCATATACACCATGATGACTTCTATACTTTCTGTTATAGAAGTCACGATAGCTATTATCTTCATGCATTTAACATGCAAATATTACTTTAAAATATTTAATTGAAAAAACATTTTCAAATTATAATAAAATTCCCATCACTCCAATAGACAATTCATTTTTTTTTCTGAAGCTTCAACTTCATTATTTTAAAATTTTCTTTTATATAAATGTCACTTTTCCTTTTCCTAAACCTTATTATCAAAAAGAATTTTTTCTTACTTCAAAATTAGAAATAAACGAGGCAAAAAATCGTTTACCGAAAACTATATTGAACAAAAAACAAGTATATATATTTCTTTTTGTACCATGTTTATAAAGCCGATATTATAAAAGTCAGAACACAACGGCTCTTTAAAAATTTCATAGCGTTTAGTATTATTTTCTGGGAATTGCTGCTTGGGTGCTTCAAACACGGTTGAGTACATTCAGAACAGCTGCAGTTGTCATTAATTACCACAACGCTTTGTGCTCCGCGAGAATGGTTTTGATGGAAAAGGGTAGAGGAGTTGAAAAGTCGGGATGAAATCTCAAAGGCTATGATCAGAATTCTTTCTAGCATTAAGAAACTGGAAAAAATTGTAAATTTCTTAATTTAAATGAGTTTGAACGCATCATTTTTAAAAACTTTAGCTTGAATTCTCTTGAAATAATTTGTTTTTTATAAAGTGAATTTAAAATCTCAGTTCGTTTACTTGACTTTGTTCTATCCAATAAAGCACATCATTTTTACTCATAATTTGGTCCTAAACTTTAAAATATTTCTAGAGAAGCACTAATTTCTGATTCATATATAAACTTACTTCCCTTATAAATAAGTACATTCTTAAGCTAAATATATGTAATTTTAATAAGTGAATTTCTGGTTTGTATTAATCTCTATGTGGGTTTCTTTTCCCTGAAATGTTTTTAAAATATGAATGAAATATAATATTTAAAAAATTGTCTTTAATTTAAAATTTTAAAAACTATGTTTTCTAATGAATATTTCAATCAAAAGCTAATTTTTTAATCACATGCTTTAAAAATAATACTTACAATGTACTCATTAGAAATTTATTCAATGATAATGCAAAAAAAATAAATAAAGGGCTTTAGAAATCAATGCCAAATCTTAAAAAATGGAAATATATGATTTTTTAAAAAAATTTTCGGATGAATTTTTGTTCTATTCTATAGTTTTCACTCTATAAAATTGATTTACGAAAAAGTGTATTATTCTTCCCAATCAGTTGCTAAAGCTTTATTTTTTGCATTATTCATTCTATCTACAAATATCTTATCATGTTCTATTAAAGCAAATTAAATAAATAAATAAATAAAATTAGAATATTTTCTTAATAAATATGTATAAGACAATTCCAGTGACTTTCTGTCTCTTTCAGTCCAGTGACTTCTGTTCTTAGTATAGAGAAAGTATTATAATCTTCAAGAAATTCGAATTCTAGATTTCGATTAATCTCTACGTTTTAGAGAGCCCTGAAACAGAAAAACTTATTTTTTGCCTTTTCTCTCTTTGTCTGTGAACTCGACAACTCAAAAACGCTTATATCTATACAGTTGAAATTTGATATTTGGAATAACAATCAGATTTGTACATTTTTATCAAATTTTGAAAGAAATTCGTTTAACGGAAGTCTGTGTGGCTATTCGTGTGCGAAGGACCTCGATAACTCAAAAACTTTAGAAAACTATTTAGGTAAAATTTGATACACATTTTTAGTTCCTAAAATATAAATACTTATCAAACTCCAAACCAAATCCATTAAACGATGGTCCGTTCGTCGGTCTTTGCTTATGTATACATGTAAATGCGATAAATAAACGGAATAACTTATATCAATGAAATTCGGCACAATTTGTTATGATTACAACTGTAATTATAACAAATTTTGATTTAAATTGGCCTTCAAAGAGATGTATAAAATATATATTCTCGAGATAGTACTCAGTAAAAATGTTAAGTTTATGCTGAAGATCTATATTTTGTAAATATTATTTACTAATGCTTTGCAAGGTATGCATGGTGTTTTCCGAGATCCACAATTTTATGCGGTTAAAAGGAGATAATACTTTTATTGGATAGTATGCGATACACTTTCGTGGAGACCATTCCCATTGGTTTTTGTTAGCATTGTTAAAAATATATGTGGTGATTTTTTTTATAATTTTTTCTTTATAAGTGCTTAATCTGAATACTTTATGTTTTCTATAACAGCATGCGGCAATGGAACGTATGGTTTAAACTGCAGTTTCTTTTGTAATTGTTCCGATAACTACACTTGCAATCCGATCAATGGTGAATGCATCTGTGAAGATTTTTATTCTTCAATTTGCCACTCTTATGAGTCCAACAAAATCGATACAGGTAAGTTCATTCAACACTTAATAATCAAAGTTATTTTATCTTTGTATTCAGGGGTGGGCATTAAATCGATCTCGATCGACCGATGGATCACCAAGACATTTTGGAGTGACCGCCTTTACTAAGACCTCAGACGCGCATACTAAAAGAAACCAATTGTTAAATTCATGTGTTTCCCATTTGGCAATGTTGATGTGGAAAAGATAACTGAAAATATAAATTATATATTATCTTTATGTCTTGAAGAAAACGAAATTTCTCTCCTTCAAAATGATATAATTTTAAAAGCACCTAATTGAGAACCTAATAATAACTTTTGGAATCTAATGGACGAAGTAAAGTATCCTAACCTAAAATAAGTTACATATCATTTAGCATCGTTCTTTGGCTTTACCTTCCAGTGTGAGTCTGCATTTTCAACTTTGAATATAGAGTTAAAACAACATATTGTTCCCATCTCACCACTTAGAATCCATTGCAAGATTAGCAGTTAGTAATTAAATTCCAAGATATTCAAGATTGGAGGACAGAATGCAGACTAAGTCTTTTCCTAATTATAACTACGGGAAATATAGATGAAAATGATTTATTTTTTAATGCATTTTGAATTGTTTGATATTAAATGTGTCATTTGATATTATTACATTTGTGGCTATTATTATTATGTTTGTAGTTATATAGGTAAGTACATATGCAGTATTTATTATTAAGTTCTAATAAATATTGAATACCTTTTTTCTATCTCACCACATCTATTCCATTGGGCGCATAGCAACAACTTGAAAAAATTAGAAATAGCCCGGTAGTCCGTATCTTGGGAAAGTCTGCCCGTCCCTGTTTATACTAGTCATATTACGTCGCGTCTACTTGTATTGCTATAGTTCTTACTAATCTTAGATGATACAGTTTTACCAGACCATCCCCATAAATCCAAAAAACACAGAAAAAGTGAGTGAATAAAATCGATCTTTTAAAACATCATTCTTAATAAACCAAACAATCAAGAAAATGGTAGGGGGATACCTGGTCATCTTTACACTAATGACCTTTCGGAAAAAGTTCCGGCCCTACTAGAAAGTTAGCGCATTGGAATGTGCTGCTTTTTTCTTGTATGCTTGCATCTGAATTCCACCAGGGTCTGTATTAAAGATATCCAGTACAGCAACCTCTATCAGGTATTATGCATACTGGATGGAGCTTTCCAAAGCTGAATTATTTACATTTTTTTTTAATTGAAGCGATTTCTTCATGTATCAGTTTAGCAGACACATTCTTGGCCAAAATGTCGGCAAGATCATTGTCTTGTAAACCGATGGGGGATAAGACTCATTCAAAGTGGATGGAGTGTTGCCAGAATAGCCAAAAGATTATCTAAAGAAGATCTAAAATATATGTCCCTATTCGTTCAATCAGAAACTAGTCCAGCAGCAACTTCACTGCAGTGCAAGCTCTCATAAATTCCAATAAGCTCAACTTGAATACTGAAAAAGTTGTAGTCAGTTTTTCTATCACTATTGTTTATTGTATTGCAATATTATTTTACCTTTTATAGAATCAAGTTTTTGTATTAAATATTATAATTGTTCTGAATGATTTTATTTAATATTGATAATGAATTTCTAGGTGTTTTGGAAATCTTTATACAATAAAAAGAAAACAATTTTTGGTTTTTGAGTAACTGAAAAATTTCATTCGTCTTCATTTTAACTGCATTTAAGTAAATTACTAATAATTTTATTGTGGGAAGCTTTTGGCAAAAATAGAATAATATATATTAAAACATATGATTTTCGTTAAAAAAAAGGTGAAAATAAAATTAAGGCCTTGAAAATTCAAACAAAGAAGAAAAAAAGTGAGCGTAGTCTTGCATATTTGGAAATTTGGAAACAATTGTCTTGTGCCAAACCTGAGTTGTAAAAATATTTGTCATAATACTACTACATTCGGAGGTAGTAAAGTAGCTTTATACATTCCAGTTCGTCATGGAATGATGAGAAAAGAATGAATTTTGATACTTAAAATTGTCTTATATCTCAAAGTCTCTGTATATTACCTACTTAATGATTACTTTTCTGTCTTCTTTTTTTTTAATTTTGTTCATTCCTCATACTCTAAAATATCTAACTAGATAAAAAAAAAAGTAAGATTTTAAAATGATATTAGGAAGAACTGCAGCTCTAAAGAACGTGTCCTAACTGCATAAATTAAAAATATAAATAATAAATCATTGCTTAAAATTTACATGGAAAACTATTTTTTAACAAAGTTTCTTTACCTTTTTATCAAAGTATCTAATTCCGTTTTCACTATAACTCATAATTAAAAAAAAAATGTATCATAGAAAAATTTTATATTTTTCAAAGAAATTAAATTGCATTTATATATTTTTTGCAATAAGAATTCTGACTTTTTGATTTTTGATTAAGAAACAAAACTCAGACAGTTAAAGGTTTAAATAATTTAATTTAAATTTTTCTAGAAACATCCTTTACTTATTTATTGATTGTAATAAAATATTTAAAATATAAATATATTCTATTTCATTTACATTTTTAGATTTCTTTGAACCAAAAGGAAAAATAATTTGAAAAAAAAAGTTATAAATCCCACGTTAAAATTTAATAATTACACTTAAAAAGTACATTTATAATGTTATTTAAACTATATTATCTGATTATGTTTTTAAACCAGTATTTTATTATTTATCGTATCATAAATTTTTCTTGATTGATAACTAACTTTTTTCTGAACATTTGAATCAATCGATTTTATTTTATTCTTTTATTACTATGAAAAAAATTAAATAAATAATATATATTTATTTCAAAAAGAATATATTTAGGGAAGAAAATTTGAATTTTGCATTCTTAATTCATTCTAAATAATTATTTCGTATTAGTGTGTTATTGTTGTCCGAATCATGCGAAAAAACTATATATAGTTTAATATGAAAATCTTTTAATTCTGAAGCTTTAAATAACTTTTAATATCCATTGAAAGTTAAACTTAAATTACTTTAAATATCCATTGACAATATTTTAAGTTTGAAAAAAAAAATCAATTACAGATATTTTCAAAAAATATATTGAATTTTTAATATTTTTGTTTTAGTTTTTACAATATTTATGTATTGAATTGAATATTGAAAATATATTAGCTTTAAAGTTTATATCTTTCAAATTATTGGACACTTATTTGGGGAATTTTAAGAATGGAATTTTATCGTCAACTTTTAGCTCATTGTTCGGTGTGCTATCGCTGTGAAATATTGCGCTCTTGAGTATAAAAAACAATAAGAGTATTTTAATATTTCGAGAGCTAAAGTATCAGTTAATGAATGAATTAAATTAATTTAATTTAATTCATTCATTAACTTATTTAAATTAATACAAAAAATATAAAAATACAAATTTAATGCCTTCTAACATAGAAGTGAACTTGAGAAGCAATAAATCCCAAAATTAAAGTGCAGGATATCACTAAAACAAACAAAATATATATATATAATTATATTTATTGCATTTTTCTATGTAATATTTTTAAAGTGTTTTTAATTCAATTTATTTTATGCATTCTTCTTTTTCATTCCATCTTTCATTTTAGAATCTTTTTAAATTTTTCCTTTAGTGCGGCTATTTAATGAATGACATATTTTTATGGGATGCATTTCAAAGTGTAGGAAAACAAAAACAACAAAAACAATTAATGAAATTTCAAAACTGAAGCTAAAATGGGCAATCTCTAGTAAAAACGTAATTAATAATCTTTCACTGTCAATCGTGGTACCAATTATTTCTAGATTGCAAGTGGCATGCATAAATGTAGCAAAGGTAACTGTTACCCAAATAATAATATAATCTTTAAATTGATGAAATTTGAAAACTGAAGCAAAAATGGGCAATCTCTGGTAAAAACGAAATTAATAATCTTTCATTGTCAATCGTGGTACCAATTATTTCTAGATTGCAAGTGGCATGTATAAATGTAGCAAAGGTAACTGTTATCCAAATAACAATATAATCTTTACATTGATGAAATTTCAAAACTGAAGCAAAAATGGGCAATCTCTGGTAAAAACGTAATTAAAAATCTTTCATTGTCAATCGTGGTACCAATTATTTCTAGATTGCAAGTGGCATGCATAAATGTAGCAAAGGTAACTGTGTAACAGAGCTTAGAAAAAAATTGTATTCCGATAAGCCATTTTATTTGCATATTAACGTATATAGATATTAATAGAACTTTGTCTGAATGCATTGTTACTAAACTCTCAATAGTTAATGTTGTAGGTTTATAAAAAGACCAAAACTACCGGAGCATGTAATTATCTTTTTTAATAGGTCCGGAGTATGACGAATCAGAATCATCTTGGGACATTTTGATTATTCTACTTATTGCCTGCGTTTTGCTAGGATTTTTATTATTCTGTTTCTTTGTACTCTGCATCACCAAGAGGGCTAAAAAATCTCGCTCCCGCTTAACAAAGTAAGTATATGATCAATATTTCTAAAAATATTAGAAATGACTAAATGTTAAATGTTATTTATACTTTCCATTTTGATATCTACAAACACACTAATAATGTTGTAAATCATGAATGCTTACTATCAAGTTTCTGACGATTAATTTCAACCACCATATGACATGTTTAACACTTTTTACATGAAAATTCATTTTATGCCATGAAATCCAAGTAGTAATTGAGTATAATGTTTTTTTTCTATTTATAGCTGTCTTTCAAAATTAAAAAAACGAAATATGGCTGCTTACTACGTGAAGGGCATTGTAAAAGAATCCATAAATTTGATTTGTAAAACGAAAAAGAAAGTTTCTGTAAATATGTTTTTTAAATAAAAATAAATTATCACCATCAGTTTGACTGAGTTTGTTGCTCATAAATTTGTTTTTGAATTTTTATATTATTTCAAAATTATCATTGTTGCCGAGAAATTTGGAGATTATTAAGCTCTTGGCATATTTTTGCATGCGTATAAGCTGTACATTCTGGTTCATTTAATAATAATAATAAAAAAAAATTTAAAAAAACTGAGTATACTTCTATGGTATATTCAGGTGTGTGATAATCGAACTGTGGTAGGCAATCGTAAACTTTTTTTCGATTTTAAGTAACATAATAACGTTTTCTTCGGCTATATGGGGAACTAATTTCATATTTAAATTAACTCGATGATTTTTATGTCAATCAAAATGTCCAAGAAACGGATCCATGTAAATATTATATTTATAGGTTGTCCAATATGTATGTTTTCATTCGGTTTCTGCTTTACCATTGATGTATATTTCACTTTTTCGATTTTGGAACTATTTTGTTTGAAATCAATTTCAGTACGATTCTTTAAGCGCCTTATTTTTCTGAAAAGACTTGTTTATTAGATTTGCTAAATTTTAGAGCTAAGTGCTAAATCTTTGTGTTATCAGTTTTGCTTGTGAAAAATAAAAACGAGCAATAAATTTCTACAATTTAAGAGAAAATTTCAGAAAAAAGCAAACGATTTGTTTTGTATAAGATTAAACAAGACCATTTTAATTTCGAATAAAAGGAACACTAATTAAAGGCTTCAGAAACAATACAAAAAGATTTTTTTTTTAAAAAAAAAGTAGTCATTTATATCCCATTGAAAGGTTTCAGTCTAGCCATTTGAAGAGTATAAATTGATTAAAGTCTACGGCTATTAGGTAACTATGACATTGTTAACTAAAATCTGAAAACCTTAAATGAAATTTAAAAAAAATTAATTCTAAAAAAGCAACCACATTATTATTATTTCAAAGGCGCCATATATTTTTTATCATATCTATGCAATTATAATTTCATAAAATATTATTCATGTTATTTAGGATCTGCAAAATTTCCATTAGCTATTTTTTTTTCAAAATAATGCTTGTTTTACATCGCAATTACTTGAAAAAAATGATTTTCTTACCTTTTATACCAATGTTTAGAGAAGAAAACAGCACAACTAACGTAATACAAGAAAACAGCTCTCCTTCTATTTCAAGTAAGTTAAAATTCAATTTTTACAAGTCACAAGCTCAATTTTTTTCATATCATTTATTAAATTATCCCATAAGAAAATAGATTTTAGTGACATGTAATAAATTAAATTAATTTTAATATGTAGAAGCAATGAAAGATTTATTCATTTTATCAATTCCGAAATCAATTCCGAAATTTACAGAAAAACTTGAAAAATATTCTTCAGTAACTCCGCAAAATATTTTCCTCTATCATTAAAATTTTATTTGTGCTTTAAAATATAACAATATCATGGTACATAAATATTATACAGCTCATTATATTTGTTTGATAAATAATAGGAAGGTCTTCTGAAATATATTTATTTCGAAAATACTGTTTTTCATGACTAACTTATACATTCCTTATTGGGAGCCCCTCAAAAATGGGGACGACGCGAATCTTCCGATATATTAGTTGGTTCTCGTTTTCCTGGTAGATAAAGTAAAGTACGGAGACGAGGCACCTTTACTACGCTAACTGGATGTACCTCCTATAGAATGGATAATGCCGTGACCGATGAGGCCTTTCAGGACTAAACTGTAATTCTTACCTCAGTGCTGTCGAAATAAACTTCATTCTGTTACTCCAGATTTTACAGAAGCACGATGGTTTATATTTTTGGCTTTTTTGTGGGTGAAAATAAAACTAGATGGCGTATTCTACAGGAAAAAAAGCAAATTTATGTTCGATAAATATAACATAAACTTAAAATAATACCACTTCTCACTCACAGAGGATAAAAATGTCCAGGAACAATGCTCTTCTGCCTATGATTTTCGAAAATATCTTATTTAAATCATCTTATAAGGTTTCTACCTGTTTGATCACAGGTAATCTTTAATATATGAGAACATAAATCTAATCTTCATGAGTAAAATTTTCATGACACTTGAACTTTATTAATGTGTTATTAGAAAGAAATGAATGCATCAAAACCCTAATTACAGCGAAAACAAAGTTATTTGTTCGTCTTATTTCTGCTCATTCTTCTATGAAATTCGTATTGCTAAATATGTGTTAGTATATCATTCCATGATGTTTCCCATCTTTCATTCAAATTCATGGCAGCCATTTTGAATTATTGCCCCTATAAACATTATGTCTCATACTTGTACTACGGTTTTTTTTAAATCTCTGTGTCCGGATATACTCTAACACTTTCATCTCTAAACACTTCATTTTATGAGTTGAGAGGTACGAATTCCATTACTCATTGTTCAGTGTATTGCTAAGTCCATACGGCAATTACAGAATATTAAACATGCGATAATTTTAAGGTATCGAATTATAACTACCTCTGATTGATTCAGTATTAAACTATAAATTAAAAAACAGTTAAGGCTAGGGCATTTGTTTATTAAAATAATTAAAATTTGATTTTATTTTCTTTGATAATCATTTCACTCACGTTAATTGAATTTATTTGAAATATATATTTTCATATTAAAGCATGAAATTCGAGTGAAATTTCTATGGTAATTATATCAAATAATTTAAAATCTATTCTTCAATGCTTATTATTACGGATATATATTAAGCCTAGATTATTTTTAAATTTAAAGTTTCATTTAAATTCTAGGTTTTCGTTTTATGAATCCTAATTACGAAACAGCAGAAAATATAGATTCACTAAATAAGAATCCAAAACTTTCTTTTACATCAACAAGCAGTTTTACTGTAAAAAAAGAAGACAAAAAGTGGGATTTAGAAGAAGTGGAATTCAGAATTCCTGATTGTGATAAAGGTAAGCTTATACAAAATTTTGTTGCTTTTTCTCTCTTTCTTTAAACAAATGTATTTGACCGATTTTGTATCAGTTCAAAATGCAGTAAGTTAAAGCAGTGTATTCATTAAGATTTTAATTTACAATCTATAAATTGAATCAGTAAGAAAAAATTTAAATGGAGTGAAATAAATTGACTTCCACATTATAATTACAAGACGAACACAATTACGCCTCTCGTGATAGAATATTAGGTTAAATATAAACTGTACACATACTCTTCTGAGCTCACGACTTTTATTTCTGGAGAAAGTAATAGTTCTGGTTTCGTGCGATGTATAAAGAGCGTGGCATTGCTGTTCAAATAAGATATTTACTTTGTAAAAGTACATCCATTAACTTTCTTATAAGAAAAGAAATATGTAATGGTATCTGCTATATTAAACTAAAGGTATTGATGCATTATAGTTATTATTTGTTTTTGCGGTTGCCAGTTTATTAATTGCAATTGCACATATTTCTCCTTTTTTAAAACCAGTTATTTCGCAATAAAATCTACACTTTTATTTTTTTGAAAACGCAAAATTATTTTTTTAAAATTTATAATAATAGAGGATCTCTGAAACTTTTAACTGTAGAAATGCTTTGAATATGATATAGAAATTCTTATACAATAAAGTGTTTGATGTGTAAAATTCGATTTGTGAAAGTTAATATCATAATCATAAAATTATATTTTTATGAAACATTTATTATATTTACAAAATAACTTAAAATAAACTCAATTGTATGCAAATTATTAAAAGGGAAGAACTATTTTTACTTTATCGTATATAGGTATAGTGGAATTACTGTAATCTTCAAAAAATTCGAATTCAAGATTTTTACGAATCTCCACGTTTCTGAAAAACAGTTTTATGGCCTTATATCTGTATTTCTGTTGAAACGATGGATCAAAAACGCTTTGAACTGGATAGATGAAATTTGGTGCTTGAAATTATGACCAAATTTGTAGATTTTTATGAAATTTTAAACGAAATTCATTCACAGGAATGTTATTTGTCCGGCTGTTAGAATACAAATAAATCACTTAAAAAAGCTAGATAAATAAAAATTAATACAGCGGTATAGCAAATATAGTTACATTTCAAATTTTGAGCCACGTCTGACGAACAGTTGACCATCTGCCGGTCTGTACTTTCGCATGTATGTGAAAACGCCATATCTCATAAAGGCAGTGATTTAAATCAATGAAATTCGTTATGTTATCTCATGATTACAAATATAGCTTTGCTTCAAATTTTGGCGACAGCTGGCAAGCAAAAATGCTTCCAAATTCATATACTCCCAATATATTTAGTAAAAATGCTGAAATCACGCCAAAGATGTATATTTCGAACTGCCGTTCATCCATGTAATGTAAGATATTCGTGGCCTTACACATGGTCCATAATTTTATACTGGGGAAGAGAGATAAGATGCTTATGGAGAGTATGCGAGAAGTTTTCGAAGAGACCCTTCCAGCTGAATTTTATATAGAAACCAAAATTCGGAATATCTATCTTTTCTGAAATTAAAACCTCATAATTAAAAAAATATGTACATAAATTAGGTTTCGAAATAGCTTATAATTTTTACGCAGAATTCGACTTAAAATCGTCTATTTAGTTTGGATTACCGTAACACTATTTAAGCAAAATAAAAGTTTTAACACCCATTCTCTTAGAAATTTAATTAAAAGAAATCAAGCACCGAAAACTATTTCTATTAAAAAAAATCAATTTCTTCAGTACAACTTATTACAAAATTATTCGTTTACACGAACAGATTATTTAAAATTAACTGATGATCATTTGTTAACAAATTACGCTTCACGATTAATTATAGACATGTTTTATATTATTCTAAAAGATGTATAATTAATTAACTGGGGCTATTTTGAAGCATTACAGGTTCCAGATCTTAAAAATTACTTATAATAATGCGTGGCATATTCAAAAATTGCTGTAGCATAATGGATATCGTTATTAAATGTTTAATTACGTTAAAACACTTTCACTAGCTCAAATATTTTAATTAGAGCTTTATATTAGTTCAAGTAAAAGAAGATTCTGAGATTGCGTTAGATATTTCTTCATTAAAATGTTTTACTTTTATGATTAGTTAATCTATTTTAGTAATGATGAGTTTTTGCATTGCTGATATGTTAAATTGTATTTTATTTTATTAGATTTTTGATACGAGATTACTGTATTAATTCGTAGATTAATTTTACACCATTTTTGAATAAGGCATTGATTTTAAATTTAATATAATTATTTCTTTCTGACAAATTCATTCACATATTATAAATATCAAAAATCTGACAAATGTAAGATTTTGTGATTTTTATTCGTGGTTTTTTTTTTTTTTTGTAAAAAATTACATTTTATTTTTATTAGTTACAGTACACAGATTAAGAATTAAATTTTTTTTAAAATATTATTTTTTGAATTTTATAATTTAAAACAATTACGACTTAATAATACATAATATACATAAATAATAAAGGTGCATATTGTTTAGCCTATTAAATAATTTATATTGTAATCACTTAAAAGTCAATTTTTCTACTATCAAATAAAATCACACGGCTTGTTTTGAGAATATATACTTATATAATGTGTGACATACTCAATCATTTATATCTTTTTGTTTCATCTAGGATCCCATGGAAAATTTGAGAAGTTCCCAATTTTTCTTTTTAACTAGATTTAATTCATTAAAATGTATTTTAGATTGATTAATTAGACTAATTTTAACTAGATTTTTTAATAATTTAACTATACCTGTAATTTTAATTATTCTCTTTTGAAATATGTAGTTCACTACTGCAAATTATTTCAACAGTTTAAAGCTTTTAAATGTTTCTGATTTCAATAAATAAAGTATAATATCACAATAGAAATAGAGATGGTTTAATTAAATTGTCAAGATAATTTAAATTGAAAAAAGTTTTGCTATTGGATTCTTTATTCTTTATTAAAGCAAATATTGTTATAGAGAAATGTGATTCGGTATGTTTCAAGCATAGACATATTAAAAAGTCAATATTATATATAAAATCAATTTAGACATTATTATATCAACTATATTAAAAAGTCAGTTATTTACATTTTCATAAATAAATATTTTGCATTATAACATTTATCGTAATTTTGTTTATTGTCTTCTCGTTTGAAAGAAAGGAGACAAATTACTTTTAAAATAATTTGAATAATAAAATAAATTTAAAGGAAATTAATTCTGGTTTCAAAATCTTTAATCATTTTTATGCCTGATAACAAAGTTATTCATTAATTTTGCATAATTATAGGATTGAAGAGATATCATTCCCTAAGACAGAAAATTTCACTGCAAATAAATTAATTTCAAAAAGATAGCGAACAGGAAGGAACTGCGATCGTTACTGAACTTACAAAAAGTGTGAAAATTTCTACTTCCGCTTGGTTCCATGATTTTCTTTTATTTTCTGATTCATTGATTTAAAAAAAAAAGAAAAATGTGTTGTATTTTTATCTCCAAAATCGCCTTTCTTTAATTAATGAATGTTTTAACTGAATTTATGTTCTAAGTTTTTACTTTATATTGCAAAATAATTTAGAATCAAACAAAATTTGTAAAGGATTTTATAGCATATAATGGAAAATTAAAATTTCAATTTATGAATTAAACGGCATGTTTTAATACCATTATATCTGTTGCTTTTGGAAATATACAAAATTATTTTTTATTAAATTTCATGTAATTGTAAATATCATTTTTCGTAGATTTGCGCAGTTTGAAATCACATTTCAACTAATAATATTTTCTATAATATTTTTTTTTTTACTATTTTTATGTCAATATTATTTTTTAAAGAAAAAAACAAATTTTTGATACCATTTATAATTTGATTTAAACAAAAATAATTTTTTTATATTACTTCTTTAATAACACTATTGCTGATAATCCTAACAATACGATACTAATAATCGTTCGGATGTATCATTACGGCAGTTATAGGCAGAATAGAACCATATTTAAAATCACCATAATTACCAATTATTTGTCAGAATAGAATAATTTCATATCACATCTCTTACTTGAAATACCTTCACTAAAGAACCAATAAAAATTATATCCACTATCAGGACAATTTATATAGAACCAACAGAAAATGATTTTCTTTTCTTAATTCAGTTGTCTATTATTTTAAACATAGAAATTATAATAATAATCAAACATTAATATTCTAATTTTTAACAAATTTGAATGTAAGCTCCTGCATTAGCAACACTATGGTTATTTTATAATCTGTTCCAGTCAAGTTATACCACAAATCACCTTAATACGAAGAAAAAAATCAACAAAAGAAAAAATTCCATGATCAAATGAAGTTTTCTTTCTTCCTACCTTTCTTTACCGATTTTTTAAAATTCCTGTTATTTTTTGTTAGAAGCAATTTTTCGAGGACGCTAATCTTTGATTTAAGCGCCATCTACATTCGATCGATTGCATAACATTTATGACATGTTAAGACTGATGTAAATGAGATTTACATCAGTCTTTTTAATGATTTAAAAAATTTCTATCTTAGCAATGAAAAAAAGAGTGATACTGTTATTGATCATATTTGGAACAAGCGTATTTATTTTATAACATTGCTGCTATTAATTCTAAAGACCATAAGTCTTCTATTTAATGTCGTAAGAAATGTGCTAACTAAATAAAGCAAACAAAATTTATAAAACCGAGAATTTACACTTTACTCATGAATTCTCTTAAGTACTTCAATATTTTCATTTTGCAGCATCACCTATTAAAAAACAATGCGTAGAAATATTCTTTGGTACTGCACAGACACAGGAAGGAGATAAAATTGTTACCTGCATCCCAGAAGTCAGATATTCCAAAACAGGTAAGAAAAAAAAATTACGCGAAATTTTCTTTGAAATGTATTTATTTTTCCATTTCGATTTTATCTTGAAACAAAATCTTTTCCTTAGGGTTTTTTTTTTTTTTACAAGCAGAGATATTGAGAAGCAAACTAAAAAATAAGAGCGTTTCTAAAGTAGAATTATTGAAGGCTTTTCTCAAGCTTCTTTTGAAAGAATTTTGTTCTTTATCTCCTTAAAATAAATTCGGAACTGTTGTAAACAATTCCCATCTCAAACATTGCACTTTGATAATTATAAGATAAAGATTTATAAATTACATATATTAATAATAAATTCAATTTTTTTTGTATTCTTAGAACAATTTATTATCTAACTAGAATCAGAATTTTAGTTTCAATTTTAGTTTATGTCTCTCAGGCTCTAGTTTTTACAACTTTAATTGTCCGAAATAAAACTGCAAGTAAGCAAGGAACAGTCTACAATACTTAATTTCGCGCTTAAAATCTGATGTTTTTCACCAAATTTTCGGGTAATTTCTGCTTGCATCTATACCAGCATTTAATGCGTTTTTATGCTTTCTTTTAGCTGCTTTCTGCCCTGTTATGTGAGTCGCCCTAATACAAGATAATGTTTTAATAGGAAAAATATTAAAGTAATCGAAAAATTAAGGCATATCTTTTTTAAAACATCTTTGTCTGTTTCGAAATGGACTACGTAATTTTTAATCTTTCTCAGTTAACGAGGATGGTATGTTTGTTGACAATGTCTTTTTTTTTTTTTTTTTTTTTTTTTTTACCACAGAATTTGGAAGACTTATGAGCCCAAGATTTAACGTACGTCAAAACAGTTTACATTAAAATTTATTTTGTGGAATCATATTGGGAACCTTGGAGTGCCATATATATCAATGTATAACAATTTCATTTCATCTGTGTTCAAATAATTAAATATTTTCTAATCATTTCAGTTGAAACATCCCTTTATCTTCTAAATCGTGATGGGTTTCTATATATAGTCGCTTTCAGTCTTCAGACTAAAATACTTGCTTGGCAAACATTTTATAAAAATTTCTTTCTAAATTAGATAGGTTTTGAATGGGCTTCCATGATATTGGTTTCTGCTTTTCCCCTTCTACTTCGTGATGATGACTCTAACAACAACAACAAAAAAAAAATTACATACAAAAGAGAGAGAAAAAGAGAATTCTTAAAAATAATTAGTGTGGTTAATTTTTTTTACCGATTTATTTAAAAATATTTTATATTCAGATACCTGGATTACAATTCTGAAAAATACGTAGCTTTGAAAACAAATTTGAAAAAAAAAATCTTTTCAAAAAGTTAATAAAAATTCGACAAATGAAGTTTAATATCCTATTTTCTGCATTCCTCTTATCATTTATTTTTTAAATTGCTATCGCTATATTTTAAACAAATGCAGGTTCAACCTTAATTCTGACGCAGTATGGTCAAGGAATGGCTCTCGAGCCACTAAAGCACAAACAAACAAACATTGTTGCTAGACTTTTAAACTGAACATTTACTTTATGACAACTTGTTTTTTTTTATTAATTCAGTTTATATCATATCATAAGTATTAATGTATCGTAATAATTACATTGTATTGTAAGTTAGTTAAATAATTTCTTTTTTTTAAAACATTTAGCTCAGTCATTTGGTATTTCTGATGAAGATGCATCTTCTCAAAGAAATTCCATGTATGCTGATGTTGAGTACAAAAATGAAGATCCTTCAGAAATTCACATGAATCCAACTGAAAAGATGGAGACTTAACTTTCAGAATGTAACAATTTTAATTTCAGTTGCTTATTCAACAACAAAATTGGAAAACTTTGTAAATAAATGATTAAATTGGAGCTTATATAAATTGATTTGTTATTATTAAAAGTCATATCACTGACCCTCCGATCCGCCCGAAGGCACACGGATAAATAAAACTGAATGCCCAGACTGCCGCAAAAGCAGCACTGGCGGGAACTGTGATTGAGTTCGAAGGGCCATCACCGGCCACGGTACAACCCTTCCCGAATGAAGTACGTCCCATCATCGATGGGAGAAGCAGATCCCAACTTTTTGTATACCCTCCAGGGTGGCGAGATCCAACCACCATACCGGAAACATCTCATCCTCAATTCGAGGTGCCCCCGGGAGTCTTAATATTATTACAAAATAATTTTTTTTAAATAACTCGATTATTATTATGAATATTTTATAAACATTGTTTATATTATAGTGATTTTATTTATGTCTGCAATAAGTTATTTCTACAGTTATATCATATCCGATAAATATGAAGATTTAAAGTGGAAAACATTGTCAGAAAAAATTCTTATGTCAAAATGTAAATTGGTCAATGACATAATATGATAAATGTGGGAAAAAAAACCTAGATGTCCTGCAAATTCCAAAGAGAGAGCAAAAATGATGGCCATTGTAAAGCCCCCGCATGTTTATCGTACAGTCTTTTGCAATTTAATAGCATTTTTAATTTTAGCATAATCAACACTTTTCTCTTTTAATCCCCAATTTTCATTAAATTCAATCTTCACAGACTTTTATCAAACAGTTTCAAATTTCGTATGTGAAAAAGTATTTAGAAACATAGTAAACATTGTTTACCACAAGGGATAGAATAGCAGAATAAATAGAACATAGCATATGTTCTTCTCTTCTTATAGAATTATAAATGTTCTAAACAAGAGAACAGGAAACATAACAAATATTCCATAATCTTATTTTGCCATTTTGGTACTTAATACATTTTCAGAAACTGAGTAATCCTGAATGCATGTTACGCAAATTAGTGTTTACACAATTATTGCCATATTCTGTAGAAAAAGAAACCAAAGCCGTCAAAGAAAACAGAGTTTTCACAAGTCTATGTTCTCTTACAAATTTCAATAATTAAAAGACAACTCGAAACCACATCTATGAAGAATACATAGAGTACAGTCAGAGAATTGCAAAAATCTCTCTTTTGTTATTTGACTTGCTTTGAATAGCTTTCAAAAACCAGTTTCCAAACTTTATTTTTGTCTTTCGTCGCCAGCGACTATTCAATAAATTTTTAATAAGGTTCTTACCTATAAGAAATACTAATGAATTAATGATTATTTAAAACTCTATCCTATTAATATATAGCTGGTTCTTCAGCTGTACCATCCTGCATGTAAAAGAAAGAAACTGCTTGCACATTATTTTACTACACATTAAGAAAAACTCAGAAAATCAATTCAAATTTTGAGAAAGACTTTAAAATTTTGGTTTTTGTAAAATCCGTTTTCACATATTTCATTAGTATATATTTGCATTATAACCATCTTAACTTATAGATTTATTTTAAGAAACCTGAATGTATCTGATATCTCTAACATAATAATATATCTGGAATTCATGAATTGGCTTTGGACCGATAGAATGTTCAACGATACGATACGGAGAGCTATTGATCTATGGGGCTTTAATCAAGACTGTATATTTGTGATGGGATGACGTCTCGAAATCGCCATATCGGAAACAGGGCGCTTTGCAGGCCTTTCTGTTATCTTTGAGTCAGTGCTGCATGAACAGAGGGCATGCAATTGTGCATTATTCATTATGACATCAAAACTGGCCATTAATCGTTTAAAGTAATGTTTCAGGGCAATTGATGCATGTTGAAGTCAACAGAAAGTAAGGGCATATAAACAGGATTTCATTTGATATAAAACTTGAACGAATCGCATTTTTTACACTGTAATAGTATTTTGTTATAAAAGAACAGATGAGGGAAAGTAAATATCAAAGCTATTGTAAATAAAATTTTAACAATATTTTATTACAAAAGAGAGAAAAAAACATTTAAATCTTTTTTCTGGATCAAATATTAGATAAAGTATGATTCAATTTACTTTCCTTCTTGATTGATGAGAGAATAGAAAGATTTTGAAACTATATAAAGGAAATCTATAAACAAGTATATATTTGGTATATCTGAAAAAAAATAATAATTGTTTGAATGATATGTAGGCAACGTCCCTGCTTCATTGTTGTCGTGTCATCGAGATCCTTCAATTACATCGTACGATTTCTCGCAGTGCAGGTATAATTTTCAAGGAATTATTATTTATA
The DNA here is from genome assembly GCF_947563725.1 of Argiope bruennichi. Lineage (NCBI taxonomy): Eukaryota > Metazoa > Arthropoda > Arachnida > Araneae > Araneidae > Argiope > Argiope bruennichi. The sequence continues at coordinate 60,874,713 of NC_079152.1, read as the reverse complement.
TAATAGAATTCAATATTTCTTTAAATTTTTAACTTCATTAGGTGGCATTTTTGCTTTCAATATCTGAATTTCTGTGGATAAATTATCCATTATTTTATGATTTTGGAAAAGAAAAAATATGTTTGAATCATTTGCATTATGAAGTTTTTTTTTATGTAATATAATTTAATTTCTTCAATGGCTATATCTTTCATAATATTCAAATAAATATAAATTATCGCATAATATCTTTTTCGCTGTATTTTCAAATTTATCTGTTAGTAATATTTTAACAATTTTTTTTTTTATGGAGTGTGTATAATTTAGTTAAGATCCTTTTCTTAAGAATTATATAAAAAAAATACTTAAAGTTTTAAAATAACAAATCAAGACGAAATGTTTTAAACATCATGAAACCCTTCTTACAATAAATAGCCATTTAAAACTTCTCTTTCTCCATATTTTTCAACATTGAATTTGTTTTCCAACCTCCATTACCAATCGAAAAGACACGGATATGAATTCACTTAGTTTATATTCATAAAGATACCGAAAGACATTCACATCTTTTTAAACATTGAGTTTCCTCTCGAATTTTTTTTCTATTTCTGAAAATCTCATCATTGCAGCTTGAAACCCCCAAGTTAATGATCCGTGGAAACAAGAACATTCTAAAGATTTTTCGAATTCATTTTTCTTGATTTCATATAGCATTTGACTGCATAATTTTTTTCGTCTTTCCATTTAATCCCTTTTTCTGTTTCCGCCGATTCGCTGGAGTCTTCAATCATCGTTTGAACTGAAATGATTTGAAAAATCTTGTGTTCAGAATTGAAAATGAATCATCGTTTCAAAAAGGATTTTGAGTATGCAGAATTTCTTTTAAGGTATTGATAAAAATTTCAAATAGCATTATCCCAATATTTTTCATCAGTTTTGAAAAGACAGAAAGAATTCAATCTTAAGAGGACACTCGAGAATACTTTTCATTAATATTAGTATTGCAATCGATCTGAAAATACATTATCTTATTTCAGAGTAAAGCAATAACTGTTTTTAAATAATTTTAATATGAATAAGTTCCGAATCTTCTTCTTCTTTTTTTTTTTTTTTTACTTCATCATATAAGAAGTAAGTGCAAAGAAACTATTGCAATCATAAACAACATTTCAATTTCGGAAATTTGATGAATCCCCACGTTTTAAGTATTCCTGAGATAAAAAAAAATATAGTTTTTATTATTATGTTTAACTGTATGTGAACACGATAGTCAAAAAACAACAGCTAGAATATTAAAATATGTCATGTGATTTCTTACATCGAAATTGTAGATCAATATCATATTTGCAAGAAAGTTGTCTTTAAGAAATCTGTATCTCAATTTATTCCCAAGAATTTGAAAGGAATAAATTAAAAAGTCAATCACTAGATAATTTAAATTAATTATGCAATCATGACGCCATTTGTTTTCATCTAAATTAATTCTGAATACTATTGTTCCAACGATAAACAAATCTTTAAAAATATGCCCTGTCTTTCCTGCGGAGGATAGGTACCGCATTAAAGGAAAGACACAAAAATATTTTGACGCTTAATAAGTAGCTATAAAATATATTGTTCTTAATATATTTAAAATTAATATGGGAAATGGAGACCACATAAGAAATAACAAAATCTTACGGTAGAGCTAGAATTTAGTTTTTTCAGACAAAACATTTGGATTGTTTGGGATTTTTAATTTTTTTTATTTTGTATATATCTTAAATAATACTTACTTAAAAATTTAAAAAAATATACATTTAAATATTATTTATTGTGTAGATAGAATAAAATTGGCGATGCATCATGGACACAGATTTTATAATGTCATGATGCAATATTTGATGGATTATCTGCTATGTTTCCTTAAATTACTTTTTTAATCATCTTTGTATGTTATTATGCATTTTGATACTGTATAATGCAGTATAAGAAAAAAAGTAATCAATACAATTCTATCAATCAATACATACTATCAATACATATCAATCAATACATACTATACATACTCAAGTAATTAATACATATTATCCGGTTTGACTGTGTACAGTAAACTGGTTCTCCTATATACAATTAACTTGGCTGTTGTGATCCATATATACAGTTAAATAGACTATTTTTAAAAATTGATGATTGCTATTAATTTACTTTTGATTTTACTTTGAAATTCAATCCAAACCGAAACAAGGCATACTGTAGAATAAATAATTCTGTTGATTATGTTAATTTATTATCAGTGAATTCTCATAGAAGCTTTTTATATTTTATTAATTTTGATACAATAAAATTGTATAAAACGACAAAAATGTTGTTTAAAGAGATACAAACAAATATTTTTATATACATTTGAAAAAAAAGGTAAGAATATTAAAAATAAAAAGACAAGAACGTTTCAAAAACGTCAACACAACTGTAAAAAATTTAAATAGCTCTTAATAAAATGAAATACAATCCTAACATTGCAAAGAAATGGAGATAAACCTCGAATAAGTTCAAAATTTACTTCACTTTTCAACTTCACCAAGATTCTTCAGTTTTCTGTGCAACTTTGTATAAGAAACTAAAATAATCGACTCATTTATTTGTAAGTCATTTACAAATTTCATTACTTCTGTGAAACTTCTGATAGTTATAATCAAATTTTTGTTATGAAATGTAGTGAAATTCTTTTTTTTTCACTGTCATTTGATTACGAAAATCGAAGACTTTAATATGACGAGAATGGTTTAGATTCAGTTTCATAGAACGAGCTGAAAAGTATTATTTTCAGAATAACTTCCTTTATACAAATCCCATAACGGTATTCTGCCATTTTTTATTGGGTTTTCTTTTAATAAATTTAAAGAAGGCATTATATACTGTTATTATTAAATTGATGCTATAATAATTTAATATATTTTTATTAGATTAACTTTAGTAATTAATATTTTCTTTATTTTTGAGGTATATGGATTTATTATCAAAAGAATTGCTCATTTTATCAAGTATTTTCTGAAAATCGAAATGCATTTTTAAAAATAGTTTTCTTTGTTGTTTCACATTTACATTTTGTTTGGCAGAGTTCCTTGTAAACAAGTTAGTAATAAAGTATCATGACAAAAAAATAACTGATAAAAACAAACTACCAAATGGACCATTATGATTGGGAATCACGAAACATCTATCGCAGACATTTCTTATCACAACAGAAAATGAGCTTAACACATCATCATATCCCTATCACATCTAATAATCTTCTCTCAAAGCGGATCAGAAAAAATAAATTTAATAACAACTCTTCTTTCTGCCTTTTCCTTTAGTCATTGTGGCCTGAAGATTCATTGCTGATAACACCTATTCCGCTGATATTTTCCACTCCACTGTTGAAAGCAGGTTTGAAAAATGCCCTTTCCCAGAGCATTATGTGCTGTTGCTTTAGACACTTTTGCTCGCATCATTTGATGCGGCATTTTTCATTAATTTTTTTACGGCATCATTTCCTCTCGTACATTATTTGAAGTTCCATCAGCATTAGAATGATGTAGAATTATAGTATCAATGCTGGAAGCCTTTTTTGTTGTTGTTGTTAAAATGATAAAAGATCAGTTGTGAATCTGTGTACAAACCCTATTGATGTATATTTTCTGAACGCTCACTTGAAGATGTATACAAATATATTGTACTGTACTTTTTATATATTAAAAATGAATGAACACATATCTTATATATTAGTTCATAAATATTTTTAATTAAACTAAGCAGAATCGCAATTCCTATATCAGTATCATCTTTATATCATTCCTATATCAGTATCTTCCCCTGCAATGCTTTATATCAATAAACCATTAGGCATTCATTCTCCAAACAAATATTAATAATGGTATATTAATCATTCTTCTGCAGACTTTATAATCACAGGTTATATTACAGCGGTAAAAATTATAAAAAATATAAAAAAAAGAATCCGGCCTGAAGACTTTTTCAAGGGTTACCCTCAGGCAGGGATTCAAAGAAAGGGATTTTTTCTGTGAGGAAATACAGACATTGTCTAATAATGATTCCTCATGACCCGAAAACTTTCTTTGAATCCCTGCCTGAGGGTGACCCTTGAAAAAGTCTTCAGGCCGGATTCTTTTTTTATATTTTTTATAATTTTTTTGGTTTAATTTTTATTTGATTTTTTGTTTTTCCTATTAACTTGATTCTAATACTTTTGTATCAATTCATCTGTGTTTTAGAAGTAGCTGCAATTGCGCTCTCTAAATACTATGAAGTTCTTTTTTGGTTTTAGTTTAAATAGGTTATAAATTTTAGTTGCGATTTCGAAACTGTTTTTGTTTCGTTTTCATTTTAGTTTCGCTTTCAAACTTTTTCTTACTTAAGATTGGTTATATATATATATATATATATATATATATATATATATATATATATATTAACACGCTTTTTCTTAGAATTTTACAAAACACATGATCTTTTTCTTATGATGATTATGCAACTTCTGTTAGAAAATCCTTATTAATATTATTTTATGATATTCGTATGGGCGGCGATTCATGTCAAAGAGTCTTTTCGTAAAATACTGCATGAATAATTTAAATTATTTAAAAAAAGGGTATTTTTAAATGTCTAAATAAGTGAAATTTAGGGATGCTGACATTAATAATCTTATGCTGACATTAATATCATTATGCTGATTTTAATAATCTTTCTCCCATCTTTCTCCAGCATTTTGGTGCGATTAATATCAAGTTCACATGTTACGAAATTAAATATAAATTTTCGTCTTTCTAATTCTCAGTATTGGTATAAAGTATAATAACAAAGAAAATGAAGAGAAATGTGGAGTCTTTTACTTTGTTATTTTGCCTATAACTATATTCATGTCACCTGAATACTACAAAACTTCTTATAGTGTACATCTACAAAAAACTGAAATTGGATTAAGCCATCAGATTAATGTCAAAGGTACTAAAACTTGGTTTTGACCACAACAAAGAATTTTCTGATATTTTTCATAAGTGCTTAATAAATTATTTTATCTTATAACTAATTTATTATGATTTGTATTCTCGGAAGTATATAAGGCAATGCCATATCACTAGACACACACAAACACGCTCGCACGCACACACAGGCACACACACACACACGCACATACACAGACACACATACACACACACACGCACACATACATACATACACACACACGTACACATACACACAGGCACACATACACACAGGCACACATACACACACACACACACTTTTCGTGTCCCATACCTCCGAGATACAACTTCATTTATTTCATTTTTATTTTTTTATTTATCTTTCATTTTTACATATTTTTATTCTTACGCTGTTTCCCACCACCACTGATAAAGATTAGTGGCATTAGAATCAGAACGATACAAACGCAAATATTCTCCAAATGTGGTAATGCATTTTTTTTAGTACCAAAGTGTATGCGGAAATGATTCAGTGAAGCAAATATGAAAAAAAAAAAAAAAAAAAAAAAAAAACATGAGAAAGAGAATTCTATAATGTTAAACATACCATCTAACTGTTGAATATATTATAGCTAATGAATTATGAGAGCAGAGTAAATGTTAGTTTTAATGGTTAGTTAGTTAGTACAATGAGAAAGAAAATTAAGGAAGTATTCAGTAACACGCTATTTCAGGAACTAAAAACCCTCGTTTAAGTCAATGGTTTCAAATTTTCTTTTTTCGTCCAGTTCTTCATAATTAATATTTTTATATTTTGACTGGCTTCTATTGTAATATTCCTCTACCCATTCAAAGAACGAAATCGTTATGATTAGCAATATTAAGGATTCTGTTTAACAAGTTTCTGGAATTAACTTAGAAATATTTATAAGATTCATTTTTAATTTTACATTTCATTACTTTTATAAAGCCATTAGTTTAACAACAAAATTAATAAATACAGTGTTAAAAGATTTCACTGTAATTACAGCTGGGAGATTACGATTATTTTTTCTCTTTAATCAGCAATTCAAGTAGAAGGGAACTTCAATGTAATACTTGAGAATGTTTTATGCAAATAAATTTTATAAAATTTGTTTCAAAGGGAAACAGGTATCATCTCATGCCTGGAGCTACACCAAATTTACATAGAAAGAAAGCATAAAATATGCACTTGAAACGGTAATTTAAAAATGGTGTATCTCTTAGGCCTTAATTTCAGGGGATTTTCGAGTCACGAGAAGTCAATATGGTTGGACTAAAAGTCAGAACTCTCACCGAAAAAAACTCTTTTATTGAATCCCTGCCTGAGGGTGACCCTTGAGAAAGTCTTCATGCCAGGTTCTCTTTTTTTATTCTGGTTTATTTTTTATTTTTTTTAATTTGATTAACTTAGTATTTATTACTAATTATGTTATATATATATATATATATATATATATATATATATATATATATATATATATATATATATATATATATATATATATACATATATACAGAGTACATCCCCATATCAAATCTGGAAAATTACATATTCATATCACGGTATAAAATGTGTTATTTAATGCAAGACAAATTCATTTGTGAGAATTCAAAAATTAATTTTACTTTTTTAAAATACAACTTTCTACAACCTGGTTTCGAAACAGAATATGGTTAACCAATGATTAATTATTCCAGCATTTAAATCAAAATTTCATATATTTTGTTGCATGTTAATTTAGGCATTAGACATTTTGACATAATAGTGACAATTTGTACTCCAAAATTGAATTGAATGCATTCGATGCAATTTTGAAAATTGATTTTGAAATTTCTTTTTTATAATTTTATAATTATAAGGAAGAGCACAGAAAATGATACATTTTTGTTTAAAAAAAATGCATTTATACTTTTTAAGTTGTCTATAACAAATTGCTGTTATTTAGTTAAACCATCTTTGCTAATTTGTTTTTATTTGATTGAAAGTTTTGGTTTGAAACTTTTATCTGTCACGATCGTCTATAATATTGATTACTAAAATTTTCAAATAAATGTTTCGCCTTATTCGACTCGCTATTCATGTCTTCCTCGGCGAAATATTTTTAAATTTGAAATTTAATAGACGTAGCATGCTCTGTTTAAGAAGTCTGTCACTGTTACTTCCATTGTGTAAAGTATTTCTCTAATTTTCTGTCATCTCACTTAAAATAGAAGCCTGTACTTTCAAAAAAGAAATTGTTTAAATTTTAACTAATACAAAAATTTTGTTTACGAAATTAAAGAATCTTAATTAAAATATAAAAACCGAGAACAGAATGATTTAGCAGATTTTTTGTATGCCATCAAAAAATTTTCATAACTTGTGTAATAACTCAGAGGATTGGTCAATAAATATATCTAAATATATCTATATATATAAATATATCTATCTCTATCGTAATTAAAGAAATCATTATTGCTTACTAAGAACTAAAAATATAATTGTAAATACACAAATTTTAAAATGTATATTAAAGGTTATCTTAAAACAAAACCTATCCATTGTAAAAATAATAATAATAAGCTGTAGTTTCATTCATAACTGGAAAGAAAGCCAAGATGAAACATCTGAGACAAAATTTAAAAACGATTTGATTTTCACTTAAAACTCACTACTGGATAGAAAACCAAGATGAAACATTTGCGATAAAATTAAAAAGCGATTTGAATTTCACTACTGGATAGAAAGCCAAGATGAAACATTTGGGGCAAAATTGAAAAACGATTTGAATTTCACTACTGGATAGAAAGCCAGGATGAAACATCTGGGACAAAATGGAAAAACGATTTTAATTTCACTTAAAACGATTTGAATTTCACTACTGGAGAAAAAGGAAAGATGAAACATTTAGGGTAAAATTTAAAAGTGATTTAAATTTCAATTAAACATTGAAATACATTAGTGTAAAACGAACTGAAATTAATTTTGAATTCTTAAAATTAAAAGTAAAAATATACGGCAAAAATTAGTATAAATGAAAAAAAAAATATTAAAAATTTTTTTTGATATGTTGTAAAAGTTGTTTTACTGTTGTAGAATTTTTGGAAGTTATTTTTAAAACTAAAATAATCATTAAATTTTTAATTAATAGATATTCTAATTAAAATTTTAAAAGATATATATTCCCACCCTCCGAGTTATATATAAGTCAAGTTTGGTAACTGCAGATCAATCGAGCTAGCTGTAAAGCGTCAAGGTATGAACATTCATTTTTATTATTACCAGAGATATATATTTGGGAATATTTTTCATAATTGAAATATTAAAAGATAAGTAAACTTTTAAAAATTTTTTTTATTTGATTACCTGAAAATTATTTTTAATGAAATTGAGTAACCCATTACAATAGGACGCAATATTTTCTTATGCTCAAGCCTACTATTTCTACGTTGCATCATTTACTAATGCAGAATATCTGAAACAATATCCATTACTAGATAATGTTCGTGTAAACTAGTTTCTATCGTTGCTATCTAATCCAAACTGAAAATGAAAAATTCCAAAAACGGCGAAATCAACAGTTATGTTCCTGTAAAGCAATATTTTCAACGTACAAAGGAATTGCCATTTTTATGGCTCTAGCGATCATTGTGTTGTATCAAATTGCCTCCAATCACTTCCAGTACATAGTTGTTTGACACACTCGAATTGAATATCTCTCTGGGAAGATTCTAAGTCATAAATTCAATTATTCGGCCTCTCCAAAGCAATCCCAGAAACATGGTCAACCTTTAAAAAGCTTGAAGAACATTTTCCCCGATTTTTTTTATCCATCTGTGGTTATCCCTTGCGGCCATTCAATTCTTTCGTATCCAACCCATCTGGATAAATTGAGGAAGTGTTTTGGCCCTGTCTCGAAAGTTGAAGTCCACTGGACTGCCTCCGTCGCCTTAGGCCAAACAGCTAGCTCGCTTCCTGTTCGAAAAGTTCCTTCAAGAAAATGTTAACGGTAACTTTCTTCGTTTCATCTTCTTCTCCAGTTGACTTTCGTTCTAGATATGGATACTCAGTCGTTCTCTCAAAAATTTCTTTTTTCTAGAGGCTGGAACATCCTATTTGTCGTTTCTCGACAACATTCATGATACATATGTATTTTTTCCGTGGACGTATCTATATTTGGGAGGAGTTGCTTCGAGAAATATTGATTTGCACAGCTATTTTAAAGCAACAAGCCTCCTCGTTTTATAACATTTAACTTGATATCCTGACATGTGCAGATAGCTCATGATGTTGATTATTTTTTGGTAAACAGAGATTGATCGATTTCGTTTCAGATTTGCGAAACTCTGCTACTTCTTATAAAGTTATAATAAAAGTGAAAATTTTGATTGGTATTACTTTACACAATATATATATATATATATATATATATATATATATATATATATATATATATATATATATATATGAGATTTGAAAGAAGAGAATGTATACCTGTTAGAATAATGCCTGAATTTTTTAAACTGAGTGAAAGCTACATTTTGTAGCAAACTATATATCAAATAATGAGTTCTCAAAGGTTATTTATAATTTTATATGACATTAGTGCGCTTCATGTTTGCATTCGTAATAAATACTTTCTACGATAAAAAAAGGTTAATATAAATTACACAATAAAATTGGAAACTGTAAAGGAACAATAAATGTATTGATTTATCATAAATTCCTCATATTGGTTAAGTGATTCTGATTCATAGGAGAAAAAATTTATTTAGTGATATATTTTCTATTGCATTAAGAATTTCGGATGATTGCATAGTGGTTTAATTTCTATGCCAATAATTTTCTTTTGAAGATTTTATTTGCGTCAAATGTAGGTTATTTTTTTTTATTTAAATAGCTTTTCCTTCCATGGAGTTTAACAATAATGTCACAAAAGTATGGAAAGTAACAATTCCTTGCTAGGATTTTAAATTTAAAGACTATATATTGTGATAAATTCAATTTTGTAGTGAGAAACAATCTAAATGCAATTTTATTTCTAGAATTAAATCCAATATCTTTTAAAAATTCAAAGAAATTGAGCATAAGGAATGTTATTGCCACATAGGTGAAAACTGTTGTAGAATGACTGATGTCGATGAAATTGAGTAATCACTTGGTACTCAAGTACTTCACTTAGTTACTTTTTTTGCATTTTTCCTTGCAATCTAGCAGTAGTATATAGTTAATGGGATTCCCATCTTTTTAACATCTGCTTAGGCATTTGAAATTGCAGACTAAGTAGTGACGGCTGCAATCATCAGGTGAAATTCCCTTTCAAATTTCTTAGATCTTCATATTTGAAGCAGCTAGTTTCTTTATCTTCTCTTTATTTTTTTATTCTGTATTTTAAATTATATAGTATTGTAGTTGTTTTATATGAAATGGTGTTTTTTGTTCTGAGGAAATTTTCTTCAGAAATTCCAAACGATTACTTAAATCATGATTAATTAAAACAAGTATTTAGTTTTTTACAACTCATAGTTACTCCTAAAGTTCTACATTTATGATGAGAACAATTTGGAAGAAATCTATGCAAATCTGAGGAAATTAAATAATTTGAATGAAAATAAATATTAATAATTGGATATAGCATTATTTGTTTTTATTAATGTTTAATAAAAATAAATAATAAAAATAACTATTCAACTAAAATTTTTGGGCATTATTCATATAAAGAAAACACCCTATCTTAGAGATTACTGCGTGCAATACCCACCATGTAGTTAGGAAACATTAGAAAAAAAAACTAGTATGCCCTGGATTTGAGGCCAGGGTAATCTATCAGCATTCATGGATTGGACAATATACAGATTGTGGAAGCAAGTAGGAGCTGAGGAGTTGTTTTAATAATATTAGTTTATGAAATATGTAATATAAAATTAATATTAGCAGTACCATGCAATCTTTTGGTTCTGCAATCCGCAAATTCATTTTGAAAGATAAATTTAATACCATGGAGTCTGTTTTATCGTTTCTTGTTATATTTGACATCTGTAATGTTATCTTTACTTGATTTCGCTCATAAAAATAGAAAGTTGGAACATTTTTTTTAAATGTGATAGAATGAGATTAGTTAGAATTATTCCTTCATTTATTTTCTTTATATATGCTGTTATCATGAAATAATATTCTAGAAAAATGACTGTATTTCAATTGGACTGAGAATGAAATGCCTAAATATGAATAGAATTGTCACTTAGCATTTATCATGAGTATGTCTAATCAAATGCTGAAGCCATTCAGGAACTCTTTAGATGCAGGTTTGCAGTCTCCTAAATGTGCATTTTGAAGTTTTGCATTTGTTGCAAACATCGCAGAAAAAACGTTTCCCTGTATTTTACCTAAATTAATATTGTTCAATGAATTAGGCTTGGCTCAATTTTCCATTGTAAGCTACACATATTTAGTTTGCTGCTGTGAATTCCATAACAGTTCTTAGATTATTATTGAAAGTTTTTGTTTCTCTTTAAATAACTGTGGCACTTTTAAAACATGATTTCGCCTTTTTATTTTTTACTACAATTATAATTTATTTATTGTTTAATTCTATCAAAACCCAAAGACCCCAAATTTTAGGGACCTCTATAGTGTGACTCGAAAAGTTAATAGTATATAGTTCTTAATTTTGAAAAGAAAATCTGTTTGAAATATTACTCATTTGAAATTAAAGTTGAATCTTTTATTTCTAAACATTTAAATGTTTGTAATTATATCTAAAACCTTTAAGCTGTACTTAAAAATATAAAAACGACATTGTAATATGAAATGTAAATATTATAATAATTGTTTTTCAAAAGACGATATTTTATTTTTAATATTTTTCTTTTCTTTTATTTCGGAATCTAAACTTAAGAACAATTTAAAATTAATTAAAAGCAGCAAAGCATTTCACTAGAACATAATTAATGATGGAATGGAAATTTAATATTTCACAAAAACCAGTTTTTCTTAAAATAATTATTTATTTATGATTTTGCTCATTATGCTTGTTTTCAAAAGAGTCTTTCCGATTTAGTTATACCCATAATTATTTTTAAAGCCAAATGATTTCATATTTCAGTATTCAATATTAATTAATAATAACAGAAAAGAAAAAGTATTTTACGTGATTGAGGGCTGAAATTATTTTACTACAATTTCTGAAAGAATATAAAATTTTCTTATTTTGCTACTACCGTACAAACGCATTGTAACCATACATTTTCAGCGTTTATCCAAAAACAATTAATAATTTGTATATATTTTACTGAATATGAATATTGAAGGATTCCACAACAATAAGGGCTTTATATTATAGGCAAAGCCAACATAATTGTCGAAGTCAGTCAAGTCCTAGCCGTAACTAGTATTAAATATGTTTTGTTTTATAGTCTTTTCTCATAAACCGTACAAGCAATGTACGTTAAGTATTATATTCGAGGCTTTTCTAGTTATAAGTATAGCGATTTAATAGTTCAGACTTCAATTAATGCGAAAGTTGGTTTTTTCCAGCTTTGAAGAAATAATTACAGCGTCTACAATTGAAATATTGAGATTCAGTTGTGGCTTAAGATTTATCTTAAAAATAACATAAGAAATCAATTAATTAATCTAATTAAACAGTAAATATCAGAACACTAATTAGATTAGAAGAATGTATGCATCGATACTGATAGCAACTTCAAGCAATTTTGCAGGCATCTGTGAAAATATCTATTTGGTTCAAATGATGTAGTTTTTCTGAAGTACCTTTTTAAATTTTTTTTAGCCCTAAAAATATTTTGTAACATGCTCTGTTGTTATCCACCCTAATGCATGCATTTTTACATCTCAATCGAATTACAATAAAGTATTTTGTGAAATATGAGTGTTATTAGCAGGTGTTTTGTTGTAAAAATCAAAGTTTTCTTAAAGAAAAAAAAGCGTACAAAATTATACGTTCTTTAATATTTTTTTTATCTCTCAAAATTTTATCTGTTAATATCAGAACTGCTGCAATATTTTTTTTATAATATCTCAGCACATAAGTTTATTGCATTATGAACCTATTAAATAACTGATAAATTTCAAAAATGAAAGGGGGAACGCGATTTAAACATATTTGGATCTCAAAGTAACAGTTCAACTTCCATTAGCACATTCTCAGAGGAAATTAAAAATAAAACCATTGATTTGAAATGAAAACAAATGCCAGAATCCACCTGAAAAACCTTTTACATTTATAAAATACTTAAAATTTTAATTCAGAGAATTAAATAAATAAATGACAAAAATCTATGTAAAGCATATGCAAAAAGTAACATAAATATTTTTGTAGCTTACTTTAAACAAACAAATAAACAATATAAAATATGCAATAAAATATATTACCGAAAATAGTTGTTTATGTCTGAGTTGAAATGAAACAAACATTTATTGTTTGGTATTTTATTTATATAACTCATTAGAAATCACAGTAACAATTATTGAAATGAATTTTGATTTATTTTTTTCCGATTTTCTTAAATTTTATTTCTTAAACCACCGGCTTGATGAATAAAACTATGTAAAGTAATTCGCTTTTTTTTCTTTTTTATGTATATATTCATCTGATTATGCATGAAATAATGCACGCAATAAAGGCATTTTCATCGTGAAAAAAATATTATTATATTTTCTTTCTCAACGCATGTATGGTTAACTCATTCATCAAGTATTCTACCAATTTTTTTCATATGTTAGTTAATTAGTTCATGAACTATTAAATCATTAAATACATTGCTGCATACAGAAATAAAAACTAATTTTACAGGATGGTGGTAACGAATGCAAATTATTTAGCAATTCAGGATTGGAAATTTTAATAATAAAATTTTCACTTTAAACATAAGTAAATAAACTACAAAAAACATTTTGATTCCAAAATGGATTTCTTAGAGCTAGAAGAATTAGTCATATCACTGATTCTTCCACCCTCCCGAAGGCACATGAATAAAGAAAACTAAATGATCGGATCTCCGCAACAGCAACACTGACTGGAACTGTGTTTGAGTCCTAAGAGCCATAACCGACCACGGTACAACCCTTACCGAAGGAAGTACGTCCCGTCATCGATGAGAGGAGCCAGATCCCCCACCTTTTTATGTACCCTTCAGGGTCGCGAGATCCAACCACCATACTAGAAGCATCTCATCCTCATTTCGAGATGCCCCGCCGGGGATCGAACTAGAAGAATTATCAAAAGCTGTCTTCCCGAAATTTTTTCATATAATACTTAACATATATTTTTATACTTTAGTGAAAAATAATTACAAAAAGAGAGTGCAATCTTTTCTAGTCAATATTGTTAGTACAAAAATGCCAGAAAACCGAATGCGGTTTTTGGACGCCTTTTTTTTTAAAAACCCAAATTTGACGCACGGAATTGCAAATGTATTCACAAAATGACGTACCAACTTTATTCTATTTAAGTCATTGTGTTTTTGAGCTATTGCGCTTAAATGATGAAAAATACAGAGAGACAGACCGCCAGCCCATTCACAGTTTTCGCTCCACATTTGATAAGTATCTACACTTTAGATTTTAAATCTCGCATGCAAAATCTTAACAATCTAGCTCTCTTTGTTTTGTATTTATCTGCTAAATTACGTTCGGGAAACTAGACATAGTGAATTTTTTCGAATGAGTGATGTTCAAAATTTGATGAAAATCTACAAATTTGGAGCTGAAATCATAGTATAGATTTTTCTCAAAGTGTTTTTGATTTATCGTATTCAGAGACAGACAGACTTACATGATTTCAAAAGTGTGTTTTATGGACTCAGGACGATCTTAAACGCTGAAAATTGTCAAAATCTCGGTTTTGAATTAGTTGATGACTAAAATACTTTTGTTTGTCCTATAAATATACCTCCTCTTCTAGAAAGTAAAAATGAGTGAAGAAAAAAAGAATCATATAAAAAAAAAGGATAGAAGATTTTGAAATGAAATAAATTTTTACAGAAATCTATCTGAGCAATAAATAAATTCTTTGCTTTGTTTCAACTTGGCTACTATTCCGTAAGCACACACGAGGAATAAAAATACACTTCCATCAAAGAGAACATATCGAAAAAAGGAAGTCAAAGTTGTGTGGAATCAATACTAGACTCCTCACACAGTAGATAAAGGTGTCCAATTAACACGACTGTAAGAAGCACACTTGTTGCTGTCACATGTTCCTTGGAGATTTTTGCTCTCTTTCAAGCCGAGTAGAAATGAAGACAAAATAAAAAAAAAGCCAAAGAATCCTTCTCTTTGACAGAGCTGTTAGGCCTTGGTTCGATTTTCAGATCGATAGATACACAAATTGAAGGTTCGATTTCCAATTACGTTGTCTTCGCAGCAGAAACCTGATTTTGTAGCGTTGAGTTCCAGTGATTTAGAACCATTTCTTTGTCCTTCTTGTCGGAAGAGGGTTACCGTTAAATTGTTACCCTGACGACAGGATGCTATTCTTTTCGAATTCTTTTCTTTTGGGGGTTTACAGTGTTTTCCTCTTATCTAGAATGGTCTAGTCTTACTTGCATCAACAGTAAAATACCGTGAAAGTAATTTATTATTGTTAAAAATATAAGTTTGAAACAGAAAAACTGCAAACTAAATAACTGAGAAGTAAAAATGAAATTTTTTTCATACAACTGTATCTCTCGAAATCTATATGAAATACACCAGATGTACTTTTTCATTTCCATTAATAGCTTAAGTGAAAGGAGAGAAAAAATTTATAAAACATGCGGTTTTCCAATCAATATATTTTTCTATTTTAAAGAATGCAATGAAATCTTGATTTTTCATGTTTTAGCGAAAAAGCTGCATGTGCATTAAAATCATTTTTTTTTTCAAAACTTGTAAAATCCATACATTTATCTTAAAGCTCTTAGAAATCTAAATATCTCCCTGTAACACATATACGTAAACTTTCGGAAAATTGGGAGGTTTAGAAAGTTTAAGTATAAAATGTAATGCTTGAACACAATTTTATTGCAAAATTATCACAAGGTTTATAGTGATTGTAAAACTCAAAAATAGCACAGAGGAAAAAACAAACATAAGTTACGAGAAAAAAATCTCATTTTAGGACATATTTCTCATTATGTAATTTTCAAAGAAATCTTTTCAGATCATAATACAATTATGAGAAAGTCTTTGAAAAAGTAACTACATTTTTCGACGAATACAATTAGAAAAGCTGAATATATTATTTTTTAAATTAAATATCGCAATGATGAAAAAAGTTAAGAAAATATAAAATATCATTGCAAAATATTTCACTTTTAATTAGAATCTCAGGTAGAGAAGCCAAAAAAGTATAAATGGGGATCACGAATGAATTATTTATAAATTTTCCAATCTTATTTTAATAAGTCCATATGTTGTTTATTTAAGTTTATAGTCTTCTTATACTTTAAATAAATTGAATAATTCATATCTCTATAATTTACATAAGCTTAAACTGCTAGCCATACATTATTTTCCTCATCCATTATTAATGTAAACCACATGTTAAACGAGAATTTCAGGTTTGAGGCGTTATAGTTTAGCTTACGTCGATTGATGTGCCATTCCTGATGTCGCGGTAGGGTTATTTCGGAATGGGCTTCATGAATTTGAATTTTGATATAAAGACGGTATCGTCAACTAAGATGGCACCCTATATTCTACCAACACCAATGCCAGGATGCCTGCTCCTCGAATGATTAAACTAACTACAGGTTCATTTATAAAACGGAACTAGTGTTCAACCATGTTTCGAATCCATGATATCCTTATACTGAAGCCAAAATTCAGTAATGGTCTTGGCCTTACCCGCCTACACGAAGGGGTGTAAGACCTTGAAGATCGTCGGGTAGCTACTATGGTCCTTCTGATGAAAATCTTGTTTTTGGTAGTTATTCTTATTGATTCTTGAAAGCATCCGTTTATATGTGCTTGTATTTGTTTGCTTTACAATATGTACGCGTAATACGAAGAATTAAATAAGGTGGTTTAAATCTCAGATTTAATTAATAGCAATCCTAATTAATTAATATTTAATTAATAAATATTTAGGTAATTAATA
The DNA here is from genome assembly GCF_947563725.1 of Argiope bruennichi. Classification (NCBI taxonomy): domain Eukaryota; kingdom Metazoa; phylum Arthropoda; class Arachnida; order Araneae; family Araneidae; genus Argiope; species Argiope bruennichi. The sequence goes on along the minus strand of NC_079152.1, from coordinate 60,857,660 downwards.
TTTAATAAATATTTAATTAATAATTTTTAAAAAAATGAATATTTTATCCCCTTAATTACTGGTTTGAACAAATAATTTTTTTAAATTTCTTTATTCAAACTGTGCTTGTCATTTCGGAAAATCATCGCAATAATGGAATTAATTTTAATTATCCTGATATCAAATACACTTTCTAATTAAAATTTCGAATTTCTTGCCTTAATTAAAAATTATAACATGGATATTTCAGCATAGGACAACGGGAATTTAGAAGACACGTTTACTTGAGTTTTCCATGTAATTATGAAAGACCATTAATTCAATTCATTTTTTTTACCCAACAATTTATTTACAAAATTTCATTAGAAATTTAAGAATATATTGAATTATTTAATTGAAAAGTATAATTGTTTCGTTTAATCGCAGATTTATATTTCCTTATAGACACAAACACACGGCAAATATTATCTGCAACTTAATAATTTACCATTTTAAAGGTTAAATATTAAATGACTCATTTAATAAATCATTAGAAAGCACAATTTTTGTAAGGTTTTGGTTGAAGAGAGCTTAAAAGATGAAGTACTTTTTAAACAATAATTCAAAAATTTAATACAGTTCTTGCTATTTCCTTAGAAGACGAAAAATTCCATGAGTTCGAAATTTTTTTTGTTTCTAGAATTTTGTATCGATGCTCATTATATGTATTTACTTAGGAAATTGAATTTCATTAAGTTGAAGACAAATATTTTGGTTATTACTTGAATCCTAAGATCTATTATTCAATTTTTTCTATACAGTGCATTAAACAGTCTAACTGAAAAGTGAATGAATTCAAATTAGCAGCTTAAATACATGATACGTAGAGAATTAATTTTTTAAACAAATACAGATAGTTTTCACATAATAGAAGTGAACGCTTAATAAATTAATGTTAATATTTACTTAACAAATGCCTAAACTCAAATGTGAATACTAATTTTTTTGTTTTATCTTGCAGAATTTGAAATTATTTTCTTGATTTTCCGTATGCTAAGTATTCAAGGATTAAACATCATATTCTCCGAAAAATAACACATGGTAAATTTTAATTATATTATACACCAAATTTATTAGAGACATGTTTCTTTTCTTTTGGCTTTAAGTTTGATTTAACCTGAGTTAACATATTTCGCTTCTGCATAAATTTTTATCTTAGAGGTAATAGTTTGATATGAAATATATCAAACGAACAAACATGTATCTCGATAAAAGGACAATATAAAATTATATGAAATTATTTTATAAATTGAAATACTTCTTTCTAGTGAGCCATATAAATGATTAATCAAGATGACTTCTTTGTGCATTTCATAAATTAATTATCAAATAACTGCTAAAGAAATTGCGCTGAAAGACGTATATTAAAATAAATTTGTGCAATTCCGATGAAATTTTTCCAGTTATTTTACCAATTATATATCTTTGAAAGAAATGAAGACAATTACGCGATAGAGAATCGACTTTCGTTTTACGGTTATTTCAAAAATTGTAACTAAATACAGACAGTTTGCGTGATAATTCGAACTAACAACATTTTGTTACAAAACATGCTAACAATGGAGTGAAACACGATATTATAATAATATATAATCAGTTTATTTTTTATTACTGTATCTGAAAATATACACTTCGTTCACGTTCTTAAATGCTTGCCTCCGTTAAAATACTGCTATTACAATGTGCTTATGTTATTTTCTAAATAAGTAAGTGAATTCAGAGCAAATAAAATTTTGAAAGAAAGGATATATATGTAATGATATTTTAAGCTCTTAAATTAATTTCCAAAGCTTTATCTTAATAGTCCATCGTAACTTCATTAAAAAATATTCTCTTATTTCGTTATACAATTCCATTTTCGGTTTAATTAATTCCTCTGTAAAACTAATGCGTCATCAGTACTACGTATCAAATGAAAGTTATACTTTTCGGTGCCCTTGCAAAGGTGTCAAAGGTCATCACGTGTATTGAATCTGGCGCGTGGCTGGAAATCCTATGTTATATGAGGCTAGTGATCATTTGTTCGGCCCTTTTCGCTTCTTTCATACTTCAAATATTGTACCGCGCTGCTTCAGCTTGTGAATAAATTGCTTTTCCGAGATGGATATTAAAGAGAGAATAAAACGAAACTAAAAATACAACGTCTCGTCTATGTCTTCAAACCTGCATTCTGCTTCAACCAAAATAACATTACATATTATTTATGTCATATATATATATATATATATATATATATATATATATATATATATATATATATATATATGCTATTTCAATGCCTTATTAGTAATAATATTATTCAAAGTTCAAAGTTTCTTATTGTTACTCACGCCTTTTACATTTAAGATATATGATAAATATAATTCCTATTGTGTAATACCTTTTGAATTGCTTAAGAGGAATTTCATATATAATGGTTCATCTGCCCCCAAGGTGTTTTAGAAATAAATGGTAAAGACGAAAATATAGAACGGCCATAAAATAACTTTTCCTATTTGAAAGTATCTGCATCATGATTTGATCTGATTTTCATCTGATTTTGAAAGAATGTTCAAAATGAAATCAAATTTCATATACAAACTATTGAAAGTATAAGAAATGGAACGTAACATGACAATTCCACTTTTTTTCCCAACCTTAGTTTAACAGGAAGTTTAATAGCGCGCAGGAATGGTATTAATTTTCGCCTTTTCCTCATTATGCGGTTTTAAGATTCGTTTAATGGTTTGTCTCCATGGCATTTCAAAAACGTGTACTCGCAATTGCTCCAGGATAAAAATCATTAATAAATGTCCAAAAGTCACTGATGCATAATTTTATACACGGAGACGGTCAGTACATACATTAGGAATATTGCACGTGAGCCAAGAGCCTCTAACGCTAATTATTAAAAAATTATTTCCTCTGAGTTGCAAATTATATATCATTCGTTTCTGCATGTGTATTTTTCATTTCTTGAATATTAATG